>NC_070579.1:10009731-10309731 GCF_027409825.1 Scomber japonicus
TGATAATTCTCTGAAGGTTCATCACAATGACCAATGCCTCTCTTTGTCATTTGGAAATGAACTATATCAGACACAACTATGCAGGCTTAAATGCTTTATGAACTGTTAAAAGATCATTTCATGGGTTGTTAAAATAAAACACTGTAAATCCTTCAACACAACGGAAAGGAGAGCTAAGAACAGAACCTTGTGCCAAACCTTCCAGTCAAGTTTTCCTGTTCGACCTTTGACCCCTCCTTTTTCTTGCAGAGCTGGTCAGTCTCACACTGACTGCCTTCTACTCCACACTGCCTTGAGGAGTGAATTCCTTATGTCCCTCAGAATATGAATATAGGCAAACTTTGAATACATGCCACACAGTGTACAGTAACTATTACATTTCTAAATAATTAGAATGATTAAGTCAGTGGTCTCCTCTCCCCTACAGTACATTTCCTGCCTCACTTCACAGTTTCCTATCAAACTGAGCAGAAATGCTACACAGATGAAAGAGAAATCAGGCTAGGGAGAGCCAGAGGCCAGTGTCAATATTAATGACAATAACTCATACAAACCTACTGCAGATGGAAAACCCTGGATAGCTGCTGCAGAGCTGGATGGCAGAGATTACAGAAGGCCTCGGGCTGAATGGATGACTATTGCTGCTGTATTGCAGGGTTCTGTGTGTGTGTGTGTGTGTGTGTGTGTGTGTGTGTGTGTGTGTGTGTGTGTGTGTGTGTGTGTGTGTATGTGTGTGTGTGTTGAGTCAAGCCTCCTCTCTGTGAAGCCCGGGGTGGGGTCAGGCTAACCAGCACGAGCTACTCTGTAATTTGCAACCCAAAAAATGGAGCCAGACAACCCGTCATTTTGGGTGCATGTGCGTGGGTGTTTGTGTGACGAAATGAGTGCCTGCAATGTATTTGAGTGTGTACATGAGTGTGTTTCAACCTGTGTGTCTTTGTTTATAGGTGATGCAATCATTGTTGTGGGTGCTTCAGATTTTGTAACGCCATTAGCAGGACATTTGGGTGGAGCTGTAGTAGGCTGTCTCCACCACAAACAGAGCTGATGGAGCTGCTCTTTAATCGAGGGAGGAGTGACTTGAGGTCAGCAGGCTGACTCAGGGTTGTTGATGCAAAGTTGATCTGGATAAGCTCAAGATTCCCTTACGTAAACCAACATTTAAACACAAAGTTATGTTGCATCTGAGGCAACTCTGGCCTCAAAGCTGCCAGTCCTCGTAGCTGGATGTTGATAGCTGGTAGAAGTTTCTTTCACTTTTGACAGACACACTCTGGGAAGTACTCTTTGATGAAAAGATTTGAACTTTTCAAGAACTGGGCTTTACTGCTGTAAGTAGCGGATGGGGATCCATCTCCAGCTCAATTTTCCGGGGGTCAATTTGCAGTCTGTCAGACAGCTGCTTTTTCACCTGCTTTTTCACCTTGTGGAGGTTTGTCTGTATCAAACCACTTTTCATTGACAAATCCCTGAATCCATTAACATACCCGTTTATCTAGTCTAGCCTTCAATATATTCTATTTTGTCCCAGAGGGAGAGAAAAACATTTGCAGATTGTTTCATCATCATTCCTGATATCTTTACAACCCACGCTCCGCAGCAACTTTTAGAATCATCAAACTTCCTTCATCATGGATCATTGATCAAGAACTTTCTTTAACACCTCATTCATTCTCTTGTTGGAGCAACAGATATTTCAACACAAGATTCACAGTTTTGCTTCAGCTAATCCAGCAGTGTCTCATACAAATCCTTTTGTTGATGTAGCAGTTCATGCACCTGTGCCACAGACATGCTGTCTGTCTGAGGTATTGTTTGCACTTCCCTTAGGTGGCATGGCAAAGCAGATATAGCAGCTTACAGCACATAGACACTTGCCAAAATCCAATCCCTTTTGACAAGGTTGATCCAGTCCCTTGTTCTTTTTTTTTAGTTCTTACTTCAATTTGCATGAAAATATTGCAGATTTTTTATTTAATTGTTAAGAATCAGTGAAGCTCGAGACAGACACCATCAGCTTTAAACTTCCAACACGACAAAATCCTAATGATAGAAAAGAATCTAGCAATTTAAGAAGAAGTTGTAAGAAGACTGAAACTGAAATGGTCAAAAGTTCAAATGACATCAAAATTGCAGTTTTTTAACATAGCACACCTAAATGTAATGTAGCCATCAAGTTTTTAAGCTTTTAAGCTCTGCTCCTGTGATTGACCCGAACACGACTACACAAGTGTGACACAGACTTAAACTGTCTCCAATTTAAGAAGAAGTTGTAAGAAGACGTAACTGAAATGGTCAAAAGTTCAAATTACATCAAAATTGCAGTTTTTCAAACAGTCACTGTAAAACTTCTAAAATGTGACAATAAGCAAAATGAAATCCTGCTGTGTTTATACAAGAATTTGAAGGATGACACCACCAACTTTGTGTAAAATATGCCCTTTAATTTGTGTAAAACACACAGCTGTTACTAATAACATTAAATTTCCCCTCATTTCAATGAAGTGTTGCAGAAAGCCATGCCAGGGAGCCATCAACCAGAGCACTGAGGCCTTGATCATAGTACACCTAAATGTAATGTAGTCATCAATGTTTGAACCTTTTATTGCATATATACTGTATATTATTTGGCTCTTTGGAGACTTAAACTGTCTCCTATTAACCTACTTACAGGACCTGGGATACAAAACTACATGAGTCTACATGCTTATAAAAAGCAACAAACTCTGGTTCTTCTGAGAGAAAATTACTTTGCCCCCAGCCTTTATGAAATAAAGCATTCCTTTCGAGCTGTGTCGTTTTATTAATTTCCACTTTTTAACCCTTTAGCAAAGGCACAGGATGATAGTTTGATTGGTTGATCATCAGCAGTTGTCAGGAGATTGTATATATTGTATATAACAACAACATTTTTTGGCCCGAGGAAAGTTTCATTTGTATTGCACAACTTTATTTGAATAGGGAATCCAAAGTGCTGTACATAAATCATAAAAACATGATATAATGATGATATAAAAGAAACACAAGGCAATATAAAAAGACATAAAAATAAAATACTACACAAAAATAAGCTATATTCTACTCCTGGTTGAATTGTACTTGCTGAGTAGTTTATCATAAGCCCTGTTTGCAGCCGACTTTTGCAAGAGGACTTGACATAATTGAAGGATTTACACACACAGTTGTGATTTATACATCACATTTGCAGGACAAATTAAGTGTATCTATTCAGAGATACTGATCTTTTCTTTTAAGCTGGAGTGAAGAGGTCAGATATCCACATGTATAATCGCTGCTCCCTCACACTGAAAGGAGCCTGTTGTGGTGGTTCAGGCATTTGATCAGAATGCCTCCTGGATGCCTCCATGTGGAGGTAATCAGGTCACGTCCAACCGGGAAGAGACCTGGGGCAGACTCAGAGCATGCCGGAGGGATCGTATATCCCATCTGGTCTGGGATGCCTCAAGAAGAACAAAAAGATATGATTGTGGAGAAGGACATCTGGGCTATCAAGCTTAGTATGTTGGCACCATGAGCTGGATAGGTGACGAAAAATGGACGCATTGAGCTGATGATTTAATTTCCAAATGTGTTTCCATGCTGAGCGCCTGGATGGGCCTTGTGAATTTCCACTGCAGCTTTGACCATTGATGTTCAATCTGAAAGAAAGCAGGACCCTCAACAGAATAGTTCAGGTAATTTGCAATTGAACTTTCATTGTACAGATTACATTCATTCATTTTACAGAGATGTTAGATTCATGCACAATGAAAAGCTGAAATGACCTTTTCAAGTAATGCAATACAAGACATGGTAAGAACACTCTGCAAAATGGCCTTTTGGAGTTTGACAAATGATACTCTACTCTAATTTGTTTGGGCATAAGTTTCCCTCATATAACTCACACAGACCTATACTTTGGCAGCACACACACAGACTGTGCAGACTCTGACATACACAACGTCTTCAAGTATCGACCAGAGAATCAGCTTACTCCTTCCCAGCTCAACACCACAGACTGTGCAGAGAGCAGATAAGAGCTCTGACCTCGGGCGTGTGTTTTAGGAGTCGGCATTTGTTCTTCAGTCCACATAGAGCATCAGGGCAGATCAGGGCCTGGATCAGAGAAGAAACCTTATCCATCTCCTCGAGGATTGCCCTGTCAGCTGCCTTTTCTGGCTCAGAAAACCAAATGACTAAATTAGCCCTTGATAGAGAGATAAGCTTTTCTTTCTAGGTGTATATCTGCTAATGTGTGTCCTCAAGAAAACCTTGGCCTCACTTTCACTGCAGTTTAAAAAGGGATTTTACAGAAATACTAACAGTGCAATTATAGATGCAACAGTCCAGTCAATTATAATGTATATAGCCTATCAGGGCCGGCTCTACCTAATTTAGTGCCCTAGGCGAGATTGCTCTCCGGCGCCCCCCCCCCCAAGCCTATGGTATAGTTCATCAATGGTAGGATCAGACTACACAACATTTGTGTTTTTCCACATGGTTACTATGTCAGATATGGTTATCATACTCTTGTTGTGACCATAGACTGTATAAAAGAAATGGACCTAACATCCGTGACGTCACCCATTGGTTTGTGGACTGCTGCTCGGAAGCCAATAGTTTCGAATCTAGGCAGCGCCATCTTGAAAATTTCAGGTGCATGCTGTGAAAAATAAAAACAGGGATTCTACTTATATGGGCATGAGGCGGAGTCATGGGCGGAGCGGGGAGGTTGCTATGGTTGCGAGGGCTGGATCTCGAGGACATTGGTCAATCAACCTGTCAATCACGACGTAGCCACGCCTTAATGCATACCCTGCTTTATCGTCAAATATAAAATCAGGGAGGCCAAAATTTCACAAATGAACATCATACTGCATTGAAGAAGGCTTTAAACTAGCGATTGAGACCATAAACACATTTTGAAAACGTTTACTGAGGTTAGAAATCAAGTGAGAAGTTGGTGAATTCTCCATTGACTTGTATAGAGACGGAAGTCCTTTTGACACCAAAACGGTCGCCCCCTGGTGGCCTTTTGATAGAATGCAGCTCTAAGTTACTTCCGCGTTGGCTTCATTTCAGAGGACCAGAACTCCCCGCCTGGTTGTGACCCTGACAGAGTATTTGCTTGCAGCCTTTCAAAAACTGCATGACATGCTTTAGGTGATTGTGCAGGAAGGGCCATAGACAATTTTCCAGGATGAGGAATGTCAACAACTATAGAATCATTGTGTAGATGTAGTCAGACTCTACAAAATAAAGTAAAAACGTTCTGACATATAAGACTTTCCTTCTGGGCCTCGTGACGACTGACACAATGACACACTACACAGCATAAAGCAACAATCGTTGTGTTGTTATTCTCTTTATTTATGACATCTGTAAGTCAGATTGTGTCATTTTGTGCAGACAGCATGTAGTCTAATGCTTGTGCTTATGCTTGTATAAGTCAGTGTTTCAAGTATCAACACTGTTGCCTGATGAGAATGCCGTTTACTGACATGCCACCAATTTTATTTATACTGTATAGAGACAAATCACAACAAAGTTATCTCAAGGCACTTGTCACATAGAGCAATTCTAGACAGTGCTCTTTGGTTTCAAGAGACCCGACATTCCTCCATGAGCAAGCACTTGGCGACAGCAGCGAGGAAAAACTTCCATTTAATAGGATGAAACGTCAAATAGAACTGGGCTCTGGGCGGGAAGCCATCCACCTTGACCGGTTGGGTTGAGAGAGAAAGAATGAAGGAGAGTGAAGAAAGAGAGAGAGAGCGAATAACAAAACTGATGATTATGTTCAGTAGCAAAATAGTTTTACATCTGAGTCTAACATTTTTGAAAATTCCTCCTTTCTACTATGTCTGCACATGTATGGTTAAGCAATGGTGGGGTTAGACAACTAGAATGCTTAATTGCAGGTCTGTGATAGGACTTGAAAGCCAGTTTGCTGCATCTGCGGTCTCCTCCACCCCAACCACTGCATTGCTCACATATATGAACATGAAAACTGTGAACAGAATTGCAGCCTGGTACCCTAAAGACTTAAAAAGGTGCCCAGTTACTACAGTGGAGAGTTGACAAAGGCTCAGAGGTAATTAGAACAACACATGCAAACACATTGTTGACCTTGTTGATGGTGATGGTGTTGTTGTGGCCGTTCGCAGCAGAATATGTAAATGACATGCTCAACACAACGAGATTCAAGAGAGGTCAGAGACTGCCTATTACTTTTGAGCCCATAGGTGTAAATGCTCCATTAATTTACACACTACTTCTGTCACAGTCTGTTCTGCTCTTCTCCTGCTGCTGGTAACTTTCCATTCACCACACCCCTGCCCTACTCCTGCTAATCAGCCACACCCACCTCATCAGTTAACTCTGTTCACCTGGGCACTCAGCTGCAGCTCATCAGTAAATCACCTGGACTCTCAGCTGCACCCCATCTGTAATCAAGCCTGTATATATATACTCCTGTTGTCCACTGACTCTTTGTGAGATCGTCATTTTGCATTTGCTTCATGCCAGACCTTCCAGAGCTAATTCATGGGCTGTTTTCCTGGTTTCGACCCTGCTTGTTTTTGACCTTCTCTTCTCGTGTCTTCCCCGATAAACGCACCAGCCTTCTCTCCCTGACCTCAAGTATTTCCTGTTCCTGTTTGCCTGTGGCTGTGTGGTGTCTTCCGGCTTCGATCCTGTCAGGAGAACCCAGAACTTCCAGCTTGGTCAACCTCATGTCCGTGAGTGCTACTGGCATTGTCTTACCTGCTGCCAACTCTGTCGTCAGTAACCCTGAGCCCTGCCTGTTGCCCTACACATTCTGTCTGTACCTGTTCAGTTACCTTGCGGACTAAAATAAAGATCACTTCAAACTGCTCACTGGTGTTCTGTGCTGCAACTGGGTCCTACCACCTCCACCCGTTACAACTTCCTGCTTTGGCACAGGCATTACATGGAAATCATGAAGTGTGGATTTGTCCAATATGGATGTAATTCTATGGGGAACCAAGTACAAATCCTATTAAGCTCTTGTTTACTGATGGCACTCTTACTTAAACTCTTTTAGCTTCAGCAGAAGATCCTAAGAAAAAGAGCCAACCTGATTGGTTAAACCTAGAGATGCCATCATTGTGTACCTAAAGAAATATATCTTCTCATGGACTAAAAAGCATCAACTTTGCAGCAGTCAACCTGAACCTAAGTAGATGCCAGAGTTTGTCATTAAAAGTTTAAATCATTTTCTGAACAAGTATCTGCCTCTGTCTGTACTGACGGGCCCGCTCTGCTGGCTCCAGACAAGATTTTACCTCATTTGCACAGAACTGAATCTGCTTGTCTTTGCTCAACTTATGACCTTCACTGCAAGATAAAATAAAGCCAACAGAGCGTGAAGCAGTGTCTGGCAGAGCTACATACCTCCTCTCTCTCGGCAGCGCTCTGGCAATGCTCTGCTAAGAGCCATTACCCAATTATTAGGTAGTGAGGTTTTTGAAAGAGAGAAGGGTGACTGATAAACAGACACCACGATGGAAAATGTGGAAAAAGATGGGAACAGTAGTCAGATCCTCAGGTATTTGATTAGAATTTAAGGTCTTGTTTTAAAGGATTAAAAGCGCCTTAACCTTTGTATCGTCCTCCCGGGTCAAATTGACCCTGTCTGTTTTGACTGTTCCTTCTGTCTGTCCTTCCTACCTTCCTTCCTTCCTTGACTCGAGGACAACAGGAGCGTTAATTACTGTTATTTCATCAAAATTGATTTTTTTCAACATAGTCTCTGTTTCTGTGTTGGATCACATTTCAGTTCCACTTCCACTTAAAACTGTTTTAGATGGACAAAGTCAGACGTATTCAATAGTTCTACAGTCATGTAATAGTCAATACTGATTTAAGAAAAACATCTATAATGTTGTATAGATAGCCTACGTAGTCTGCAACAAGCATGACGGCCATACTTAGATTCTGAACCTCTTAGCTCAGATATCACATAGTTCTTTGTTTATTTTACATAATAGGTTATGAGGTGTTTTAAACATTGTGATGCTTTAGCTGCCAAGGTTCCACTTTAAGTGCTGTGATCTTTTAACCTCTCGCTAGGCAACAGGATTTGTGTGCACAAGCCCGAAAATAATGTACCCAAAATAAAAAAGGTTACTGCTAATAATCCTGGTCTCATTTGTAAAGTAACTCTTTAAATTTTAACAACTAAAAAGTCAGAATGAGTGTGAATTGATCCTGAACCAAAGTTATGAGGTTAAAGTGTCCCATGGGTCTGACAGTGTCGTTACACAGGTTTTTTTTAATGTGGACTCTGGCGTAACGATCAACAAACCTTATGACTGTTATGTTCTTTCTCTGTCACACTATGACACTATAATACCAAGACACCCTGACTTTGAATAACAAGAGAGTATGTGCTTGTCCTTACACAGTGTTATAATAATAAAAGACTGCTTTATGGTGACTAACAGCTACTTTTATAGTGGGTTATGTGGGTATAGACTTTATAACTCATGATACATACAGAATACATAGAAACAGTTTCCAAATAATATCTAACTTTAACAAGTAATTAGTAACATGTCAGTGGTAACCTTGTAGTCACACTAGTGGTATGGCTTTAATAATGGCCATGTTGGTGTGTCTGTGTGGAGTTAGCATGCATGAGTTCTTTCCTACTCTGACTTCCTCCCACAGACCAAAAACATGCAATTTAGGTTAAATGGTCACTCTAACTTGCCTGTAGGTGTGAATGGTTGCCAGTCTACTATATGTTAGCCCTGTGATGTACCTCGCCAAATGACTGCTGGGATTAGCTCCAGCCCCCCCACCATGACCCTCTAGAGCAGGGGCTTCATACTCATTGTAGTTCAAGGGCCACATACAGCCCAGTTTGATCTTGATCTCAAGTGGGCCGGACCAGTAAAACCATTACCTAATAACCTACGAATAATATTATATAACTTTACTATAATAAACCATCTACTATAATGCAATTTCATCAATATAATGTCCTTTTTTCACATTATTTTGAACTAAAGCTGCTAATTGACAACATTTTGCACACTATTCAATATATTAGTGGTTTAAATATGATCACAATATGTATTCATTGTCAGGATGGGAAAAACTCTGAAAGCTGCATTTTTCATACTTTGTAAAGCTATCCAGTGGGCCGTATATATGACCCCTTACTGGACCATGGGCCATATTTTTGACACCCCTGCTCTAGAAGATAAGCTGTATGTAAAAATGAATGAATGTTGGTGTGTCAGCAGGTTGCTTCAACCTTTGGTCCAGACAGAAATCTCAACAATTATTGGATAAATTACCATGAAATTAGTATACTAAAAAAATAGTGACATTTGCAGTTTTTTTAGGAAATCTCTCAACAACTAGCAACTATGATGGATTGCCATGAAGTCTGTTACCACGACGATGGTTTATAATAACGTTGGTGGTCCAAATTTATCCATTAATCAATGTTTTCATTTAATTTAACTTTAAAAACACATGCATACAACTTTTTTTTGGCACTGGCTGTATGCCTTTCAGCCCTGAACACAGCCAATCACACATAGTTTTGTTCTCTAGTTTCATGCACTCATAAAAATGTACAGTGCTTATTACACTTTCTGTATTTTTATACCTTTGCTAACTGATTGTTGGGTAAATCCACCACTTCCATCAAACATGCCAAGAAAGCATCACTCACCTTCAACAGTGCAGTAAAGAGAACCGAAAGCACTGGTGTGGTCTTAAATCTAAGTAGCCAAACGACCTAAATGTTTCAGTCTAACACACAAACACACAGCAGTATGTACATTTCATCTGAAAGGAGTATAACTCTCCAGACCTCAGAAATTATGTTGCTTACTTTGGAGCTCACTCAGCAGGCTTTCCTGTCTGCTCTATTTATATAGCGGTGGCGGATTGAGTAGAAACTGTAGATTTTGGAGATTTATATCATATATCTTGGGGTGTTCTGTTTTAAAGAGTTGTAATTTTGTGATTTCAAGAAACTGTCAGGGACTGAGTTGCGCCCCTTTGATCTGCCATACATACAGTTTATTTTATTGAACTTCCAGTTTCATTATTTTCTCTTTCCATAAACTTCTCAGCCAGTTATATGCTCCTACCTGATTTTCTCTCTCTTTTTTTTTTTACCTCCCTTCCTCTTTTTTTTCTCCATCTACTCCTCAATACTGTCTCCTTCTGACAGATGAGTGTGGTCAGAGGTCATGTGGTTGTAATTAGGAGAGCGCTGCCTCGGCACTTTGCCCTGCTTCCTGTTTCTGATCTACGAGAAAACAGGCTTCGGTTCAGTCATCTCTGAAAACAGCTGTTAGCCTCGGGGCTCAGCCTTCAAACTCCCCAACCTAAATAAAACTGTCTTTAACCTGTCTTCATAGTCTCATAACATTTATCACAACTTTCCCCCACACCAAACTAGGTCTACCCCCCAATTTCCCCCCTCCGCATGATCACTTACATAACTGCTGAACTACAGAGGCCTCAGAGCACTGATACTGTCTTTATCAGCAGTCCAAGTATGTACCGAGCTGTAAATCTTATATTCATATCCTTTTATTTTTAACAGAGGAATGTTATTAGTCTGTAAGTTTTGGGTCATTAGATAAGATCAAAGGTTATAATCCAGTTTTTCTTTTTTTTCTTTTTTTGCCATGTCCAACATCTTCCGGTCTGTTTTCAAGTTGCTGTACTTTCCTTTACAGGTGGCTCTTGTTATCCGGGTTTAGTTTTTGGGAAAGTCTCCAGTCTTCTTTTTTCATTAGGTCAGGCAGTGTAAGGAAGGCTGCGCTTTAGTCCTGTGTTCACATTGTAAGCCAATAACATTTAAAGAGAAGAGTATTTATTGATCAGAGAGAATTGGGGGGGGGGGGGGGGGGGGGAGTTGGTTCAAGTTTTGTGGCTAAGACGAGTTGATCATAGTTTAGCTTCCAAGCTGAATTATTTGCTTCCTTTAATAAAAAGTTTGGGATTTTTGGAAATATGCTAATTAGCTTTTCTTGCCAAGAATTAGATGAGAAGATCGATACCACTCGCGTCTGTATGTTTGATATGAAACTACCGCCAGCAGCTAGCTAACTTAGCTTAGCAAACAGACTGAAGCCATCAAAAAATCTTCCTATCAGCATTTCTAAAGCTCACTAATGTATTAAAACTGAAGTTGTGGGGATGAAGAGGCTTATATGTCACTATTATAGTAAAAATAGTCTGAACTAATATTCTTCTTCACTAACTATATAGGCAAGAAAGTGAATAAGCATATTTTACAAAATGACTGACTATTCCTTTAATCTTCATATTGATATAATGACATTTTGGGCACCTGAGAAAATGATCAACCTGTCAGGAAGATAAGCATAAATACTGCAATATAACTCATAGTGCTGAAAATTGAATTTCAGTCTAACAGGATAATTCATTCAGTGTGACCTAAAAAGAGAATATCATTTAACAATTTAACAAAAAGTCATGAACAGAGATTGCTTTGTTCAAAGGTGCCAAAAGATAGAAGAGTATACAGACTACACTGGCCCTGGTTTCTGGTATGTTCCCCTTAGGGCAGGCCGTTTCCAAGCAACTCAGTTAAAATAGGATAAATACTGTCATTAAAGGTCAAGTACTTCTCAACAACTTGTGCAGTAGAGTAATGTTTGGGAGAGTTGCTTTTCCATTTTTTGATAACATCTGACTCTTGTTCCTGTTAAGTTTGAATGTTCTTACTGTTGTGTTGCGGTCATAGCATCTGCCAAAATCTTTTTTACAGATTTTACAGATCTGCTTCATTATCCCAAAAAAGTCAAATCAAATGCAGATCTTCCAAAGTAAGTACAGAGTTCCCCATCTGAGTTTCTTTGGACAGTGTTTCCTGGTGAGAGCCAGAGCAAAGGTAGTAAAAACAGAAAAATTGGTATTTAACAGACTAACTTTGGAAGATATCCCCTTCATTTTACTGATCCTGAAAGCCGAAGCTTCATATTTGCTTTGTACTTTTTTGCATAAAAACTAATAATTGTGTCCCCTATCACATGCATTGAATGAATCTTTCAATGGAGGAATTATGACAGCAATTAAAATCTGTATTAATGTTCCTATGTGCATCAGGACAGACTTGGAAAAATGTGAAACTATCCTTTAATATCTGTGCATCCCCATCACTGTACAACGGGAAACAAAGACTGTCCTAATAATCCTACTATTCTCTTTATTAGCTGGTGTTTTACACACAGCAGGGATAATTGAAAGTGAATTTACCACTTGTCACTTGTTTATTGTTTAATAGGATTAAGTGAAACGGCCTCAACTGGCTGCTTGTTGGTTTTTTTTAGCAGTCTTGTAAAAGTTGAGTTAATAGGGCCGATCGTTGTAACTGACTGTGAAAGTGCACTTGTTATTTTCAATGGGCGGCGAAGTGAGCGCAAATATGTTTAAATGATTTGGACATGGTGAGATTTTTATTATTAATCTATTTTACTGTTACTGTTTTGTCATATATTTGGTTTTTAATTACTTTTAATGTATTGATTTATGTTTCCCTCACTTCATTTCACTTGTCACGTTTTTAACAACAAAACTATTGACAAACCTAAACTAGGACAAACCAATTGCCAAAGTGAACTAGTTCAACCAATGCTCATTTAAACAGCTTGTCTACTGTCCGTGTTGGAACAGCCGACACTAGACCGAGCTGACAATTCAGGAAACTGTTCAGATGTCCTGCTTTGTTTCCCAATAGAGCTTTTCAGATCTCCACTCATGGCTTAAAGTATTTACAACGCTGCAGTCTGCTTTTCCTCTAGCAAAACCTCCCTGGGGACGGTATTACAGCTAATGGGAGAGATATGGCCAAACAGATGGAGCTGGCATGCTGCAGACCCATCCACTGTCTCTGAGAGTTTGAGCTTGTTTTTTTTTGGTTGCTAGTTTGTTTGTTTATTTAGCCAATTTTGGGGGGGGGGGGGTTAAATCTCAAATACCATGTCCTCATAGGACTGAATGGCTTATTTTCGAGCCAAGTCCTATGCTGCGTGGTGTCATTTATAAAGAATTAGAAGGGTGGAGAAAATGTTCTCACAGGAATGACAATGGGCTTCAATGTGCTTCATGGCAAACTGCAATTACCTTTTCCCACAATCTCTTGATTTTATGTGAAATTACAAAACAAACAGAACAAAGACAGATTTGGTTAGCAATGCTTTAAAAGAAGGGATATTGTTAAAAAATACACACACACATATACAGTACAGTCCAGCCCTAACAGCGGTAGCACAGATTTAGACTATAAAGACAGCTATTATACAGCTATTTACATAAACTGCTCTGCAGTTTGAAGTCTCTGTAAGATTGCATGAAATCATTAAAATCTTAATGCATTCCTGCATTTTGTCACAAAGCACCTTAAAATTTCATTTTGATATGTGGGAAAATGTTCATCTTTAAAGAGTCAGTTTACCCAAATCACAAAACAATATTATGTTTTCCACCTAAACATACCTATGCAGATACTTTCGGTGCTCAGAGATTCCACACAGTTTTCATTGGGACTATTTCTTCAGTGGAAAATGGCTCTAATAAAAGCTGTTGACGGCGATGTTTGTAGATTTTCCAGAGAAACCACATCACTGTTTCTGGAAAGAGATAAGCTTCTTTTTTTTATGCTTTCAGTGCGCCAAAGAAAATTTGCTCATCTCTGTAATTGAGTCCTTTACTTTGGTAGATGAGGGTGTATGTAGGAAGTGATTCAAAACTCAGAAATGACATTGCACATGGAAAGAAAAGTCTGACTTGTAATTAGCCACCACACACCTTGAAGACATCTGCATTGGCAGGGATGTTGAGGTCTGCAATGTCAAGATAATATGGAGGAAGTGAATTGTTTGATTAAATGCTTTAGACCATGTAGCAGTTTAATGTTTTTCCATCTATGCTTTGAACCATGAGACAAAACCTGAACTGAAATGAAAAGGTTCAGAGGAAAGCAGGCCCAATGCCAGAAGACGCCTTCCAGCTAAAACCGTCACTATCACCGGATGTTTGACCGGTGAATAAAACCACTTCCCCCAGGTCAGTAAAACAGGAAAGGACATCATTCTCACTTCTACATTCATGTGGGACCAATAAGAACAGCCTCACATCAAACTTGTAACACGCAGGGCTACGCTGTAAGGGGTGTGGGCATGGTTTCAAATTTCCTGCAGTATTTGAATGTATCGCTGTGTGGCACTATTATATAAAGGTGGTGGAAGACGTTTGAACAATGGGGCGACTCAAAGCTTCAGCAAATAAAACTGAAACTATCTGCATGGCTCAGGAGTCAGTGGAAGAATGTGTTTTTGCAATTTATGGGAACTAACCCTTTAAAGCCAAGTGTTCTTCTGAAAGGCACAATGGAAACATTTGTTAAAGATAGCAGTCTGTCTGAACACATTTTAATCTGACAGAAACTCTATGCATGATACGAACTGTCACAGCACAGACATATAAAGTGATTGCACAGATTTACGATTCCTGATAAGTGATTTAACTTGTGTCTTTACACAAAGTCCCTGAAAGGAGTAATCCAAGAGGGAAAACTAGCACAGCACAGAAGTAGGACAGATGATTTAACTTTGTACAAAAGTTTTTTTTTTTTTAGTGCAAAGGAAGTAATTTGACATTCTTTCCTAATTATGTGCTGTGCTACCTTTCACTATATTACTGTTGCTTTTGGTTTTTAAGATTTATATTTTTAGGGAAGTCCTCATTTAAGAAAGCACAGTATGTTCCTCTCTTGGATTAAATGAATAATTAATAAGCACCAAAACTTGTAATGTCATGTATTAGTTCCTCCTCTCTTGGCATAAAGCAGTATCCACGGCAACAAAAAAAAAGAGCAAATAATCCAACTCAGAGATTCTGCCACTCTTCTCAATCCTCCTTCTGCCTGTTCTCACTGGACGCTGGGTGCCACCAGGTATCCGTTGAAGGTGATGTAAACATCCACGTCGTCGCTGTAAATGGCGTTCTCCCTCTCCCTCTTGTAGAGTCGGACCCAGACCTCGTCATTGAGAGCCAGATCCATCATGACGCTCTGACTCTGCATTATGGACCTCTCGCTTGGCTGCGCGTACAGGATCACCTGCTCCTTGTCGTTGTGCATCAGGTGGAGGTAGGTCTCCTTAAAGTTCCAGGTGTGGATGTTGACGTTGAAGAAGTAGATCCCCGGCACGTAGCAGTAGAACTTTCCCTTGAACATATTGAAGTGCTCGTGGATGTTGACGAACACTGTGTCGAACACCAGCGCCTGGTAGTAGTCCACGCTGTGCAGGGCCTTGCGGCGCCCCACTGAGAAGGAAGAGTGAGGGATCTTGCAGGCGTCTCCAGGAGCTCCCGCCTGACCTTTGCTGCCTTTAGGGCCCATGGGTCCCCGATGCCCCTGGGATCCCTCCAGACCTTGTTTGCCAGGTGTACCTTTATCCCCTCTGTCTCCTTTATCACCTGCAGGGATGAAAGTGAAGCCAGGTTAGCGGCGCAGACAGAAACATTGGCTTGATCTGAAGTTCATGTTTTATTTAACTTGGGCGTATAAAAGGAGATTTAAATAGTTTCGCACTGTGTTTTTTTTTTCAAGGTCCAGACTACGTGACTGGCCAAAATGGCTGCAACTCTCAAATATTTGACATCATGAAGAACATCACAGATTTACAGAGGCGATCTTGTCATTTAGTCAAGTGAAGCTCTCGCATAGAAAACCAATGAAAGCCTTTATCCAGATTTTTAGCGTAGAACAAATCGTTTTTTTCATTGACAGAATAACATTAAGTTTTTTTGTCTTTTATGATGGTTACAAATCAAGAATTGGCAGCAACAACCGACACTCCAAATCCTGCTTATAAATCCAGACTCGTACTTAACGTAATTTTGAGCTCCTCTTGGACAATAACACAAGATGTTGTAAAAGAAGTGTGTAAGGAGGGTCTGCTGAAAAATGTGAGCTATGTTCAAGTGCTAGGAGTTTTAAAATCGGAGTCATTTAAATAATCTATTACCTTTATTGACCTCAACTGCTGTAATAATAATGATGTACTTTATTTCTTCTAAAGCCTTCAGGGAAGATTATGTAATACCAAGATGTGGAGAGAGAGAGAGAAAAAAAACATTTTAAAAAGAGATAAAAGGTTAGTTTTGAAAGTTAGATATCTCCCTGACTGAAAAAAGGGCAACAAACTTTATACGGGAGAATTATAGTCTGGTTTAAAATTATACACTTTAGGTGTCAAAACAACAATTTCATAAAGATAATAAGCTGAGTTCAACCAACTGGAACGCTATAAGACATGTAATTAAGATAAAAACACATTATTTAACTCATCTAACCACTCGGTGACCTCTTGTGCCCCGTGCTGTATTATCTGCATTCATATTGTCTCTCCGCTCATTTTTTCAGGTGTTTCCATACTGTACATTTTCTTTCTGCATTCTTCTCCACATGTGCTATTGATTGAGGCATATTTTTGAACTTTGGACAGAGCCAAGCTAGCGGTTTCTCTCCGCTTTCAGGCTTTTAGTCTTCACGCAAAGCAGAAATGATCAACTCCCAGCTCCAGCTCCAGAAATAAAAAGTGGTATGGTGTCTCTCATCTAACACTTGCCAAAAAGTGAATAAGTGTATATCTCAAAATGCTCAAAAGTATTTCTCTTTTTTTTAGCCCCCATTTACAGTTTATATGCTGCTCCTGCGGTGTGTGGCAGTTTGCAGCCAAAACAGCTCGACGTCTCTGGATTTTAAAATCATATGCGACCTGACGGCAATCTGTGAAAATGATTAATGAGCTTCTGTCACCACTCCTGACCGAAATGTCTCTGGTTGAGTGAACATTTTCAGTGTCGCTGTTGTTGCCAGTGCTTTGCTATGAAATGCAGTGACAACGCTTATAGGCCTTTATAAACTTCATCATCCATATCACTACGAAGCAGCTGTAGAAAAAAAAAAAGAAGACCTGAGAGCTAAGCAAGCAAACAGCCCTTTAACAACAAATAGAGGCAAATAAACTGAGAAGTAAACCAGCCTTTTGAAAGTGATGCATTCAAAGTTAGTGACAGATTTAGTGACTTTCAGTTGAGTCATTACATAACATCTTTAACCCACATCTGGGTCAATTAAAACAGAAGCTATGCAGCCGACAGACTTGACTTCTGTAAAACTCTAGCCATGTTGTCTCCAGGATGTTGTTTTGACTACATCTCCTCAGGCAGGTCCTAATGTGGTCATGAAATAAACACCTCTGGGCTGGTAAAGCCACAGAGGAGGAAGCCACAGCTCTGGCCTCGCTGTCTGCCCACAGCGTGACCACTTCCTGCAGACCTGAGGTAAACATCAGTGATCCTCTCTTCAGATCCACAATGATCTGTCCAGCTGTGACCAGTGTCCATACAAAGAGCCTTAAGGACTGTTACAGCAGTTTCCACAAGCAGCAGCTTAGCAGCGCCTCTTTGATGCCCATATATGGGACTGAAATGCCAACTTTAGATCCAGCACTGTGTTTAGTATTTCTCAGTATGAGAAACTGCACGAGAACAACAACCACCTTCATGCAGTGTACATTTGAAATAAATAAAACATATTTTCAGGTTCAACCGTTTATCATACATGCCTAACTTCCTCTAAAGGGGCTGATTATTCATTATATTATTCAAAATACCCAAATATGCTCCATGGCTGCACCTGCACATTTGCATATTGAGACAGTGAAACTGGTAAATCTATTTCATCCATCATTGATTCTACTCTGGATTAAAAACTGATCATCTACCATGTGGCATCACCTTGTCTTTATTGGATCTGTTATCTGCATTGACAAGAAAAAGACAAATATGCTGGCAAACAACAAAATGGTTTCACATATACAAGCTACATTAATAATAGTTGTAAATATGTTAAAGTGCTAAAGGTTTTTGGACTAAAACATGACATTCGAAGTTCATATTTGTGTACAAACAGAACAAAAGGGGAAAGCAGGAAGATGAGAAACATCTGCCAAGTTTAAATCACTATCTTGGATCTCTCTTTTTAAAAATGACAAAACATCATCATAATGACTGAAGCAATTTGTGTTGCAGTAATACAACAAACAAAATATTCTTTTGCCAAAAGCTTCTGAAAATATATCTGTCTCCTCTGATTCTATAAAACAAATGAACACAAACTTACAAACTGGACTGGTATACCCTTAAGACATGAAACTACATCTGTGAAACAGCAAGGATTCTGGACCAGAGACTAATGAGCATCGGAAACAAATAACAAGAGCCGTTTGTGAACAAAAGACCAAAAACAGACACAGACCTCAAATAGTAAGAGTCATTAATCCAAAGTGAAAGAAGGGCTGGAGTGAGATTAAGACCATCCTCATGGCCCAATTGTTGAAAAATGGGCGCTAAAGTGCCCTCTTGGGCGCCAAAACGTGTGCTAAGGTGCCCTCTTGGGAGCCAAAACACGTGCTAAGGTGCCCTTTTGGGAGCCAGAACGCGTGCTAAGGTGCCCTCTTCAGTGGCGAAAACGTGCAGTATGTGCCCTTTTTTTCTTTTTGCCCCTGCCCTTCAAAAAGTCTGTGCACACCACTGACATAGACAGTGATAATAACCATCTCCCTGCTATACAGTACATGACCATTTGACTCAAGTCTTGGGATGATGCCTGAGCCAGTTTCATTTGTTATGAGAGACCAGGAGGTAGAGTTAACACAACATAAAAAACTTTGAATACACACTGACATCTTATATCAATGCTTCGAGACCTCCCTCGTTGCACAGCTGCAGTTGAGCGATCTGTTCCATTGCTTCGTTTGACTCAACAATTTAGGATAAAATGCAGCTTCAAGGGTTGAAAACTCTCAGAAATGTATCTGTTTTATCCTATTTTGGTCTGAAACAAAGACCCCTTTTTTCTTCCTTCCTTCCTTCCTCCCTTCCTTCCTCCTTTCCTCCATCCATACTCCTTTCTTTCCTTCCTTCCTTCCATCCTCCTTTCCTTCCTCCCTTCCTTCTCTCCTAAATTCCTTCCTCTTTTCATCCTTACCCTTTCCTTCCTTCCTTCCTTCCTTCCTTCCTTCTGTCCTCCTTCCTCCTTTCCTTCCTTCCTTCCTCTTTTCCTCATTAATCCTTTTCTTCCTTCCTCCCTTCCTTCCTTCTGTCCCTTGACCTGAGGACAACAGGAGGGTTAAAATACTAAAGGACCTTCAAAAATATAACTGCAAGAGTTCCTAGGGCATATTTTACATTTGCTTGATCCCTCACTGGCTTCCCACCAATGAAAATCCAACCTGAAAGTCAAACAATGATGATTTTGACAAACTGTGAATAAAATAATATAATTTTGAACTGAGTTTTGTTGTGCTGGCTGCAAACATCTCGGTCCATATGTGTCTCTACATTGTGTCAATCACCATCATCAAGTATCATTTTCTATGATACCGCAGAGTCCAGTTAGTTAGTTTGTGGCCAAGTGGAAAGATCTGCTTCAGTCACGGAGAGTTTTTAGGTTATGAATTGAGTCCAAGAACTCAAAATTGGGCTTCAGTCCCTCTGATGGAAAAGTTCCTAAATTCCTCTGTGGTAAAAAAAAAAAAAAAAAAAAGGGCATGAATTACCTAAAAGTATGTGCATGCATTGTGTTTGGATATGTGTGTGTGTGTCCAAGAGAGAGAGAGAGAGAGAGAGAGAGAGAGAGAGAGAGAGAGAAAAGAAGAAATTTTTTCCATTTCTCGGTTCAGCAGTTGGAATGGTTTAGGGGTTGATTGCAGGTCAGAACAGACTTGGAAAATCCAGCTATCAAAGAGCCAGAAGATAAAACAGCTGAGTGATGACACACTGTTTGGACCGCTCGCCTCAAGTTGGCCACCGAGACTAGAAGATCAAATACATACTGTATGTTCTCAGAAAACCTCCTCCAGCTGTGATTGTTTGGTTCTTGGATATAAAATCCTTGTAATCTTAATCTCTTTCTCTCATCACTTTTTTTTCTAATGCTATCTCTATTTCACCGGAGCTTCAACACACACTTGCATACAAATAAAGTCACACACACACACACACACACACACTCTCTCCTTCTCCTCACTGATGGACCGAGCAGTAACTGATATAAGCTGTCACAAACAGTTGGTCTTGGCTCAGAGTGCGCTAATAGGTCTAATACCAGATGGAAAGTGGCTATGGACTGTAATCATGCAATGAGTAATAATAATAATCACAGGAAAGAAATGTGTTATTTGAGGCAAAACCAAAAGTATGAAAAATAAATCCCATCTATTGCTATAAACCAAACCAATCAGTATTCATACGCTTGAACAACCAGCTTCAGGTTTGCTGTTATTAGTTTGCGATTCCTTGATTTAACACAAATTTATTTAGAAATCCACATCAAATGAGCAGAACATCAAATCAAATATTTAAGATAGTAAAACTAGCTCTTAAAGAAGACATATTATGCACATTTCCAGGTCTTTATTTAGATCTGGGACTCTGCTGAGAATATCTTTACATGATTTCCAGTTTTAAAAACCTACTAATTATCGTATACTGGCTCTTTATGAAGCCCCTCAGTGCAGCCTCTGTCTAAAATAGGCTGTTTAATCTCCTGTCTCTTAAGAAAGAAAGTCTCCCCTCCTAATGAGCCCACTCTCTTTTAATTAGCTTTCAGAAGCTGCACCTCGTCCAAAGAAACACTAATAGTTGGCTTGTTGCCAGGGAACAACCTTAGCAACAACATCTACCAACAGACAGCTGTTTGTGGGCATCTATGAACTATCTGATGTTATCACGAGGAGGAAGTAGAGGTGAGATTTCAAATGAGGCGTTCAGGGCAGGCTGAAGCCCTGGGAGAGAGCATTTTTACATATGTTCACCTCACATTGTGGAACTTTTACTCGAAGCTTGATAAGCACAGTTTCAGGAGCGGGAACACACACCAATTACACCCCTTCCGGCTCCTATATAAACAGACCAAACATCTTCCCCCTCGTTCACTCTAGCATTCGAGTCCCCCCCCCGCCCTCTCTTCTGTTCTTTTCTCCTCTCTCACAGGTTCCTGGGGGTTCGTCACTGCCCGGGCGCTGCGGCGGATCCTTTATCCGGCCTCCCCACACCGCATCAAGAATCACCGTACCAAGAATACACAATTCATTCAAATTCCGTCAATAAATCTGTTAAAACGTATCTCGTTGGTGATGTGTTCCTTGCTCGTGATTACGTATATATAGCAGTATCTGACATCTGCCACCATAACAATACAAAAAATAAGTAATCTTTAACATAGAGCCTCGATATTACGTAGAGGCCACCTGACAACCCTTTAAATCCCAGTTTATATCATACTTTAAATGTTATTCTAAAGCAAATCTATATTGATCATACTACTGCTGAGTCATTGACACCACACACACAATCTATGGGACCCCAGGACTAGATTAGTAACCCAGCCATGGTCCTCGTACATCATGTTCCTGTCAGTATTGGTATTCTTTCTCTATTTGGGTCTGTTTGTGTAAACTGCAGTTTGGCACCTTTTCTCTTCATATTATCTTCTTTCATACACTGAACCTGCCTGTCATTCGCTCTGTTGAAATTCATCCATGTCTACTTCAGGAAACAGTTTCAGGTCAGATCCAAATATATGAACCCTTGAAGACCTCTACATCCACCTCTACTACCCATTTTTTTTTACTACTTCCCTTCATCTATGTTGAGTTGACACAGATGAGGTGATATGAAATTCATATTGTTTCACAAACTACAAACAAATTGAAGGTGAAGGTGATGTTTGTTGTTTTTTAAGTCAATTTTTCTATTGAATGAATTTAAATTAGAATTCGCCAACTAAAAATAAAAGCTATTCCCCATGACTGCTTCAATTTATTCACTTCATGGCTTACAAAAAATCAGATATTCAGTTGATACACATTTCCATGACAGACACTGTCAAAATCTATAAAAGTTGCTCATACTTGGCAGTCGGGTTCTGTCTGATGAATAGAGGTTGATTTTTTTAAAGTGGTTGCAGGTTGTTTCTATCGGTGTAGTGGCTTATTTCCTTTTCAAAGACAGATGCGCTTTTGACTTTGTCTCATTCCTACTTAACCGTGAACGCATGGTTGCACTTGAGCAGCACTCTTCCACTGATTAAATAGTAACCTTGCCAGACACACAAACCATCTGGGGAAAGCAGAATTTGGTGATATGATTAAGAGAAAATAGCTTGAATAAGAGAGATAGTGACACGAATATTCAAAGAGGTATTGTTTTCAGTGAATGAACATGTAACCTTTTCAGACATACAAACCATTGATAAAGGTTGGCTTTCCATTTTCTTCTGTATTCTGCCAGAATCAGAGGATAAAAGTAGAAAAACCAAAAAAAAACTGACCACTTTCCAAACAGACAGGATGTACATCTTAACTTAAGTGGTTCTCCTTAAGGTTGCAGTCAGTAACACTCAGTATCTGACAGAAGCTAATCAACGGCTCTGGTACCTTTGAGGATGGTCATGTTGATAACAGTACGGACTTCTGGCATCTGGTATTGGGCCGAGGCTGCAGGAGGCTCAGAGTGATCGCAGCACCGTCTGCATATTCTGGAAGGAGGTCTGGAGGGGGAGGGGACGCAGCAAATCAGGGGGAGGAGTAAAAGCAGCCTCAAGCACACCGCCAACATGGCTGTCACAACCTACGGATAGAAGAAAAAGAGAAGTTAAAAAGTTTAAGAGTTTTAAAGTTTGTATGGGAATTCTTATTATTCATCTTCTCTGATACAAATGAGTAACTATGTCATATGATTAGGTGTATGTGTGTGTCTTAATCTGCTGACCATGACCCCATTTCTCTTTTGACTGTTCCTTCTTTCCTTCATTCTTTCCTTCCTTCCTCCCTGTTTCTTGAATTTTTCCTTCGTTCTTCCCTTCCTTCCCTCTTTCTTTGCTCCCTCCTCCTTCCATATTTCTTTCCTCACTTCCTTCCATCCATCCATCCTTCCTTGCTTCCTTCTTTTCCCTCCACTTTTCCTTCCTCCCTCCCTCCTTACTCCTTTCTTTCTTTCCTTCCTTCCTTCCTTCCTTCCTCCCTTCCGTCTCTCCTTACTTCCTTCCTCTTTTAGTCCCTCCCTCCTTACTCTTCTTATTATTCATCTTCTCTGACACAAATGAGCAACTATGTCATATGATTAGGTTTATATGTGTGTCATAATCTGCTGACCATGACACCACTTATGTTACATGAAATGCTGATTGAGTGAACATCATGTATGTTATAATCTACTGACTAACCATTGTCCTGATTGTACACACATTATGACTATTGTGCTTACATTGTTCTGATGGTAGAACAACGTCATCCTTTCTGTGATAATGTATTGTATGTAATCTGACTATTTCCTCTGCTCTTGGCTCGCTCATGCCATCTCACACTTGAGACAGCAAGGAGTCCGTCTGCAGACGACTGAATAAACTAGAGAAAGACAACGAACGACTTTGTGCTTCTTGATAATAAATATTCCCAGAACAAGTTTCTCAAGAAAAAACTATTTGGTGTTGTATTTTCAGTTCAAGCACCGATGATATCACAGCAAATCAAAATGTTTCCATGGTAATTTCATAGTTTAACATTCATAATAATCATCTTTTTTGCTGGTTGCAACTCAGAATTGAAAAAAAAAACTAATTTTAGATTCCTCATTTTTTTGTGCAACAGGAAAAACATGGCAGGAATTCACTATAAAACATATTGAAGGTACCAGTTTCTCTAATGACAGCTTTTCTAAACAGAATAGAAACCAACGCAGGCAGGATATGTTGTGGTTTTGAATAACAGGTGCAGTGGAGGTCATGGAAATGTCTCTAAAGTGATTAGCTAGTGATCAATGTGCCCATCTTCAACCAATTATGGGATGTCTTTTGAAATATTTCTACAATATAAATCAAAAGTGGGATACGCCAACTCACAAAAGGGGAAAAAGGGGAAGACATTACAACACTTCAATGTCAAGGAACTCTTTGAAAATGCAGGATTGACGTCAACTTGAGTTCTCATATGGGATCCAGAGGTTTGGGATGAAGGAAGATAAGCTCCGGAGAAAAAGTACAGATTTGAAGGTATGTGACCTCTAATGCACACACACGTAGGCACAGACAGACAGACAGACAGGCAGACGGACAGACACACACACACACACACACTCACACACACATAGACATACACAGACAAACACACATAGACATACAGACAGACAGACAGACAGACACACACACACACACACGTAGGCATATAGACAGACAGACACACACACACACACACACACACACACACGTAGGCATATAGACAGACAGACAGACACACACACACACACACACACACACACACACACACATAGGCATATAGACAGACACACACACAAACACACACTCACACACACATAGACATACACAGACAGACAGACAGACAGACACACACACACACACACACACACACACACACACAGACTTGATTGGATGTGAAAACATCAGCAGGGATTTGATATTCTCTGCATGAGTTTGGAGCGAGACCTGCTTTCACACATTTCCAAGGCCAACATGTGCTGCTTAACCTGTTACCCATGGCACACACACACACACACACACACACACACACACACACACACACACACACACACACACACACACACACACATACACACGCACACACCTATTGTGTCTTCTTGTTCCTTCTGAATATAATTATATGAGTTCATGATTTCTTTTTTTAACAACCCTGAAAGCTTTTAATTGTATTTAGCAACAATGAAACTTGGTTGAATGAAAGTTTGGCTACAGACGATGCTTTTTAGTCCATCATTGTGTGTCACATGACATAACATTTCATAACACAAAACATATGGTGCTCAGTTGATTCTCTGATCCAGAGAGCGTTATGGTAAACTGAGCGCACATGTTTCTAGTATGTAGAATCTGAGAAGGGGGGATGAAACTCTCCCAACTCTGGAAATGACTGAATCTTATAAGAACATGATGTGGCTTTAAAACCAACAGGTTCAAAAATAATTTAATATGTCTTAGTACTTGTTCAAGCATCATTTCAAAAGTAAATGTAAGTAAATTTGCAATATAAAATGTTGCATGTACAATTCTGATGTATTTAACCCTCCTGTCGTCCTCCCGGGTCAAATTGACCCCATCTCTCTTTTGACTGTTCCTTCTTTCCTTCCTTCTTCCCTGTTTCTTGAATTTTTCCTTCGTTCTTCCCTTCCTTCCCTCTTTCTTTGCTCCCTCCTCCTTCCATATTTCTTTCCTCGCTTCCTTCCATCCATCCATCCTTCCTTGCTTCCTTCCTTTCCCTCCTCTTTTCCTTCCTCCCTCCCTCCTTACTCCTTTCCTTCCTCCCTTCCTTCTCTCCTTCCTTCCTTCTTTCCTTCCTTTCCTTCTCTCCTTACTTCCTTCTTCTTACCTTCCTTCCTTCCTCTTTTCCTCCTTTCCTTCCATCCTTCCTCCTTACTCCCTTCCTTCCTTCCTTCTTTCCTTCCTTCGTTCCTCCCTTCTTTCCATCCTCCTTTCCTCCCTCCCTCCTTCCTCCCTTCCTTCCTTCCTTCCTTTCTTCCTTGCTTTCTTCCTTCCTTCCTCCTGTCCTTCCTTGACCTGAGGACAACAGGAGGGTTAATAACTGTATCGTTTGAGACAGAACCAAATGCAAACCAAAACTTCCAGCACACAACTTAAAAACACATTATTAAAAAAATCTCTGTAGTTATATTAGACAGTTATTTTAATACAATCATGAACAAAGACAACAACCAAATCTCATTATTCAAGCTGCATTATATTAATATATGCATATTTTTGTCCACATGGGGGCAGATGAACTCCAAGAAGATGACAGATTTTCACATATTACTGTATCATAAAGTTTTTTTATATATAACATTTGAGGAAACAGTTTCCTATTTAATGATCTAATAAAGAGGAACATCGGCATCACATTGACTTATAGTGAGATCTTCAAGCTTCTAGGTACGTCACTGTGTTCACCAGCTATTTTATTGCTTTGTCTGTCTGCAGTTTGGAGCCGGGCAGGTAGCATACTAGTTGCTTTATGAGAGCTTATTTTCTGAAAACAGCTGCAGGGTTGCTGTGGGAAACAAGTCTGATGAAAGTAGAATTTGAGGATAACCAAAACAACGAACTAAAAGTCAGCAGATAAATGAGCATGGCATCCTTCTACTGTCTTTTTTCCTCTTGCAGTACATCTCAGTTTCATTCTTTCTATCTATTCCTGCTTTCTTTATGTCCCACTCCTCTTTATTTTGTCATCCATCTTCATTATAATCCTCTGAAATTCAACAATTGTAGCAGTAATCCTCGGAAAAGATGGAGAGGAGAAAAACAAAAAATGTGAGAAAGATGAGAGTGAATAAGTAAAACAGGGGAGAGACACATGAGAGAGATAACAGAAAGATTCCCAGAGGGTTTTTTTTTTTATAGCGATGGATGAATTTTAACAGGATTTGAGATGATGGATGGGGCATGACTGTGAGAAAATGAAATGACTGGAGCTCTGCCTCAATATTTTTATGTGTCTGATAATAAAATATGATCAGAACAGCCATTATCTGAATATGCTTCAGTATCTCAGCCAGTCAGATGTCAGAGGGTACATTTGCACTCATTTCCGAATGTGTACAACTCTTTTTTCTTTTTTTTTTCAGGTTTGCAATGACTGTATCAACAAAATTGCTCAAATTCCTTTGGCATCAACTTTACAAACCATCAAAATAATGAGAGCTAATGGAACGTTTATGTAATTTAGGAAGAAGGCAAATATGGCATCTACAGTTTGGAAGTGTTCACAATAAAACAAGGAGAGTTTATTGCACTGGTGTGAATAACTATAACGTATTTTATTATTTTGGAAAGCTGTCGACGGTAGATTTACTGCAGTATTTGACACTACGGAGCTGAGACGCTGGAAGCCTTAAACCATCGAAACAAAACCTGCCACTTCTAGCAGCCTCTGATTTCCCCAGTGGAAGTTCATTTTTACAGTAGATCCTATATCACTTGAATGCAGCATATGAGTCTTGATGGGTGTACTGAGGTGAGAGGATGCAGCCAGCGATACAACTAAACAGTGCAGAGAAGCTATTACTTATTATACTAATTGAAATTTAATTGCATGACTTTATTCATTGCTCAACAGTAAAAGTGGGTACTGTTATTAACCCTCCGTCAAACTCTAACTGTAAGACTGTAAACGGGTCGACCCACGAGATGTTTAAGTAACAGATCGTTACTGGGATTACTGACTTGTGATGAAATTGCTGAATTTACAAATCTGAATCCCTAACACTACACTACACTACACCCTTGTTACTGGAAAAAAGGTGAAGACACTGTAAGGTGGAAAAAGTAAAAACAGCTGTCAGCTAAAATCATAAACCAATCAGCATCACCCATCCAAGCTATACTGCAAAAATATTGATGTAGGAATAAAGACTGCTACTGTATTTCTGGCCACCAATGGGTTAAAATGGAAGGAAATTGATTAAACTTATATATAGGTCACACTCATATACAGTAAGTATGAAATCTCCTGAACTGCCACACCTACTTTTTTTTTTTCTGGCACATACACCTTTATTAGCAGTAGACACACAGGAAATCATCAGGGGGGCGGGGTGGGGTGGGGGGGGGCGGTAGAGCAGTATAATCATGCAGGACTGCGGTATAATCAAGCATGAAGGTCCTACAGTAGATCTTGGCTTGTTTTGATTGACTGACTTTATTGTTCACTTTAGTGGAAATTTGTCTTTGACTTCTCCCAAAGTAAATGGTAAATGGACTGACTGCACTTATAGAGCAGTTTACTAGTCTGTTGACCACTCAAAGCTCTCTTACACTAAAAGTCACATTCACTCATACATTCATACATCATTGGCATCATTGGCCATTGGGCATTGGGAGCAAGTTGGGGTTAAGTATCTTGCTCAAGGACACGTCTACATGCAGACCGGAGGAACCAGGTATCAAACCGCTGATCTTCCGATTTGTGGATGACCTCTCTACCTCCTGAGTCACAGCCTTCCCCAGCTATAGGAATATACATACACTACGCATAGTGCAACACACCATTAAAAACATACAAAATATATAACATACAACAGTGTTAGTGTTAGCAGCAGGTGGTTATTGTCAAAAATATAGCTTAGGAGTGCAGAGGATATTTATAAAACCTGCAAAAAGAGCCTTGAAACGATGATCCTTATGACATATTTGACCCAAAGTTTATTTTTTATATCAGTGTATAATTCAAAGTGCTGACACAACATGATTTATTGACATCTGTTAATTCAACTGGGCCGGTTTGCTGTGCTCTGAAGTGCAATGACATAATCCATTAACCTACTGGTCAGTATAGTACTGATACTGTACTTCACAAACCATCACTGTCCATGCACATGCTCTTTGACTGAATGCATTTGTTGAATGTGGCTGATTGTGCAAAAGACACAAAAAAGGAAAAGAAAGCTACTGATCTGCCAATCAAACAAACTGCAAGCACACAAACAGAAAGCTTCAAACATACTTTGCACAATGCATAATGTGCAGCTGACTAACTTTCAGTTTCAAATCTCCTCACCACACATTCTGTCTGACAGAAACTATTTGAATCCATTACATCATAACCTGAGTTTTTACCTCCTCCTCTCCTCCCCCCAGAGACCACTGGGACCCCCTCAGAGCTGTGTGCACAATTATGATGACTACACACAGCTAATGAATTGAACACACACTGACTGACACTAGGCCAACCACAACACACATCCAACAGCCATAATGAATTCATTTGGGAAGCCACGTCTACAACGCCAGAGCATCAGTTTGGCATGCAGCTGCACTCCGGATAAATCACACACACACACACACACACACATACACACATGCACGCGTACATGCACGCACACATGCATGCAAACTCGGGCGCGAGAACGTGCACGGGGATGTTAATGGTAACTTTTTTTTTTTTTTTTTTTTTAAACTACTGCTGAGTTGGCTACTTTTGAGTAACTTTTTTAAATCCTGCACGTCTCTGCACGCACGCAAACGCGCCGCCGGGTATTTCTTCGCCTTCTTCTTCAACTTCTTCTTCTTCTTTTTTAAACTCAGGAGGATTATTTTTTGCAGAGTCGTGTCGGCCATGAAACAAATTGCCATAAAGTCATTGTCACATCATGTCTGTGTGTCTGGTCGCTTTTTCTTACCTGGTGGAGTTTCACTACAGCAGAGGAGGAAAAACGGAGTGCTGGTGTCAAGACTGAGAGGAGGAACTACTGAGGAGCAAGCTCTCTCACTCTTTCTCTCTCCCATATAGACACACACACACACACTCTCTTTCCCCCCTCCCTCTCTGTCCCTCTCTCTCTCCCTCCCCCCCTCTCTCTCTCTCTACACATACATGCATTGGGACACACACACACACACACACACACACACCTTTGCTCCCTCCTTCCCTCATCAAAGAACATCAAAAGTAAATCTTTCTCTCTCATACCCCAATTATGTCCCCTCATCTCCTGTGATCATCTCCTGTGTTCCCCCTCACCAAAAACTCCACATCCATCACTCTTACTTTAGGGAGTCTTGACTGCTCTCTCTCTCTCTCTCTCTCTCTCTCTCTCTCTCTCTCTCTCTCTCTCTCTCTCTCTCTCTCTCTATCCAGCAGTTAGAAAACAGAGAGCCAGAAAGTGTGGCATGAAGGGACCTAAACAGAAAATGTAGGTCGACTCTCCTTTTGTCTCTCCTCCGCCTGCATTTTACTTTACAGTGTCCATGACTCAGGTCCTGGACAGCAGCAACTCCTTTTCCTTTCATTTGTACCATGCTTTCCTATTGTGCATGCCAAAAATAACTTCATTATATCACCTCTCATAAACTCCCACTGTTGTTCTTAAATCACACTGTAGGAAATTCTTTTCTATTAAGCCTGTCATCTTTTCTCCGCTCTCAGCTGATTGGTTATCTCTGTATAAAAGCCTGCATTGTTGTGTCATGATTATTTACTAAAGCACAAAAATAATGTCCTTGTAGAGTAATAAAGATACAAGTGATCAAATGCAGATCACAAAACTCTCTTTGGTTTCTCTCACACCGAAATTCTGAAACACTTGCATTGTATCCAACAGATATGTACCCTGCATGAGTCCAGGGGGGGGGGGGAATCATTATTGGGTAAAGTGTAATAGATAAAATGACAGCTGTGATTGTGAATTCAATAACAGGCTCGTCTATATAAAGTGGGAGGGTCATGAAGCATGCATTTCCTGTAACAAATTGCATGTTTGTGGCCCTGTGGGATTGAACACAGTGGCGTATAGAAGTCTTTAAAGAGAGAGAGAGAGAGAGAGAGAGAGAGAGAGAGAGAGAGAGAGAGATATTGGGCATTTCTGTACTAGCATTATAGCCTCACCATTACCCAATCCATTGTATACCAGCAAGAAAATAATTATCTTTCCCTCCCTTTTGCCATTTCTTTTTCTGCCTAAAAATCACAAATATCTTGAAATGACTGTTTGTATTATCAGACTCCATTAGTGTTGGAAAAGTCCCACAAAGCTGTAGAATTAAGCAATTTTACATTAGTCATGTGTGTGTGGGTGTGGGGGGGGGGGGGGGGGGGGGGGGGGGTGAAGTGTGCAGTGAACTGGTGGTGCTAGAAGGAGTAGCCTGCATGCTCAATTGGTCAACAAAAGCCTGAAAACCATTTATGCACCTTCTGAGAAACTTTCATTACACTTAATGGTGCATCAACTTGGAACATGGTATCCAGTTTTCTTATTTACCTCCATGGCTTAATGCAACATTCTTTGTTATATCACCGTTATTGTAATTACAGGTTTCCAAATGGTTCATGCAACCGTCCAAGTTACAATTATGATTTGGAAACTTGTATCCGAAAGCTCTTGTATATCTGACTTTACGCTAAATATTATCCTGAAAACCAAACAAACATGAGTGCCTCACTTAATCTTAACATCATTATTCAGTAAAATTAGACTTAATGTCGATGGCCAGCATTTCTGTTCTCACACAACTAACTCTGTAATCACACGACCATAACATAACAGTGTTCTTTCCCATCAGTCCCATGTAATGTGAACCTGGCATATACACATTTTTTTTTAGATGAAGCAAACAGCGTCCTCTGGCAATCTCTGAGGGTTGTTGAAAGGCAATCTGGGAAATGCAGTAAGAACTACAGTTGAGATTTGGGTTGAGGGAGTCATCATCAGCATAAAGACATACAAAACCCCATCACCACAACAGCCATCATAAATATCTCCCGATGATATATCACTGTGTACAGTCAAATCAACTCAGAGGGGAAATATAGCAGACTGCTGTGATCTAAGCCAAACTGGAACAAAGTCACTTGCTCCTTTTTTAGTGGCTTTGGCCCGGAGCCCACTTGCACTTAGAGCTCTCATTGGTTGAAGCCCACATGCAAGGACGTCTGTGATCGTAATAACAGCTAATTATACAGCGAGCACACCCCGTGGTGCCTTTTAACCATCGTTTGGTATAGCTGCACTTTCCTAACTCGCTGTCTCAGTACATTTCTGCAGCGTGCTTTGAGTGCAGGTTCGCCAACCTGGAAGCACCAACTCCATCCACCCAACACAAGGAGGGACTGTGCTGAACATTGGCACTGCTGAGATTTCTATTTTAGTCTACTCTATAAATGACAGGAAGAAAACTATATTATTTTTGTCATACCAGTATATTTTTGGTTAATCTTGTTTCAGTGTGTCTCTATTCACATTTTGTCTCTGAAAATTTCTCATGATCTATCTTTACCCTACTCTCACAGCCCCCCCCCCCCCCTCCTCTCCCCTCTCTCTCCTGTGCCTGTTATCCATCACCCAGACTTTCCTTCTTTCACTCAGGGCCCTGGCTGTGTTCTGCTTGTTCTGTTTCCTGTTGGCCCGCTCAGCTTGGAGAGCACTCAGTCAACCAGATGCCACAGGGGTGAAAAGACAAAGTAGAGCAAGCACATGAAGAAGAGGAAAGAAATCTCTATCTGTGGTGTTGGAGCTGAATGTATTTCAATCCTAGTGAAGAGAAAAATGTCTTAACAGAGCTTGAAAGATGAGGAAAAACTTCAAAGAGACATTTATCTTACTGCTCCTCACTCCTTTTTAAAGTATTGGAGCAGGAAAAGCTGCACTTATTTACAATCTCTGTACATTAATATAGTATAATCAAATAAACTATGATATAAGCCCATATATTAACAATCCTATTACCAACCTTTTAGATTTAAGGGCCTATATTTATGCACCCTGTTTAAAGTGACACTGTATAATTGGAGTTTTGAGCGATATGTATTATTATAGTACGTGCCAAATATACTGGTGCAGGGAGGAGCTGCATGGATCCTTTGCCCACACGACACAATTTGATCTGATGAGATGACTTTTTGTTCTGGCTCCTATTTCCCTTGAGACTGTGGAGCTTTAATTGGAGTGCTTTTGATTTATTAATCATATTTGGCAGGTTTTTTTTGAGTGTGTGTGTGTTCAGGTTAGCTTATCTAAGAAATTGGCTAATTATGTTTTTTTTTTCTTTTCAGTTGGCATGTCTTTCAAATTTTGACCTGATCATCATGAATGATTCATCATTAAGGTACCATGAATTTCTTCGCTAATCCGCCAAGTACATGTCAAATTATTTAGTAAGTGCCGTTGGCGCTATAAAGTAATGGGATCACCAAAGTAATTAGATTTCATCACCTCCCATGGGGCCCCTAACTAATATATTTTCTTAAAAATAAATTAGAATATAATTATTAAAGTGATTAATTGGCAAACTTTCAAACAACCAGTGACTGCGTGCAAAGCAGTTGTTGCAAAGTCAGTTAAATCTCACTGGAAAAGTATTCATCTTTGTTTAGACATCTTTATTACGCCAGTATTGCTGAACACGCAAGTTCAAGAGTTTAAATTCTTGTTTGTGCCAGACTGGAAACTTGGGTGCAGAAAGGCATGAAACCTAAAACATACTCACCCAAACATAAGAAATCTTAAAATCAATCACAACGAATAAATGCATTTAGATACATCAAATGAGGAATGTGAAGTGCAGAAAGCATTCAAAAACAGCAGAGCATGACCTGGAGAGTCTTTCTGTCCAATTTATTCTCACGAGAGTTTTTGCACTATTTGTTTTAGCTTGTAGCCGCCAAACCTGTGATGTGAAGGGAGTGACTCAGGTTTTCCCCACAAGAGGTGAACAGCTAGACAATCTGGGCTCTGGCATTGCTTCTTTGCATACAAACACTCTTTTTATTAGGGCTGATTCATCTTCATAGTTACCAACATTCACACTTTACAGCCACAGTCCGCAGCTGGTGCTCTGAACAGCTGCACTGTTGGACTTCTGGTTCAGCAGCATTCACAGCATCAGCATTTGACAGGGAGAGACATTCATTACAGTGGACCATCTAGTGACAGAGAGTATCAGTTAGTGCTCCGGGTGATCATAAACCCAACAGGCAAACAGAGGATTGATATTTTGAGCGTAGTCGGGTACTTTATTATTGCCAGGCAACAGTGTTGGTGGTAATTGTTTGGTACAGCATGATAGCTCAGCTCCAGCGTAAAAGAAAGAAGAAAACAAGCAAACAGGGAACATAAACCATTAAAACAGCACACACACACAAAAAGGAAACACATCAATGTGAGAGTATTTATTGTAAATATACTCATCCTGCTGTCTTCCCGGATCTGGTTTGACTGCTTATAAAACATAAGATATAAATCATCACCCAATTCTGTGTTAGACCTTTTAAGCCAACTTCATTCCAGCTTCTTACCACCGTTTTTACTCATATTTTTGGTCAATTGGCCTTATTTAAATGAAATTACCGTAAATTCCAGACTATTGAGCGCACCTGAATATAAGCCGCACCAACTAAATTTAAAAAGAAAAAAAGTTTTGTAAATAAATAGGCCGCACTTGTCTATAAACTGCAGGTGAACCTTACCTCTGAAAGCTTTTGTCGTCTTTTTGCATTGAGTCAGTTCTTCACGCTGCCGTCTCCAACGTCTCACCATCGATTCATTGACGCCAAGCAGCTCTATTTCCTTCTTCGACAGCCGGATCAATTGCCTTTAACTTAAAAGCTGCATCATATGCATTTCTTCATGTGTTTTCCATGATGAGGGTGTGTGCATGATGCTCAAAATGACTGTTCAAAACACAATCAAACTAGCATCTTCCTCGGCACATTATCTCTTCCACCTGTCTGTCTCGCTCTTGCGCTTCCTGCTAGAGCACCCCCTGGAGGCCATTAGCCCGTATAGATTAGCCGCATCATTGTTTAGGCTGCAGGGTTCAAAGCATGCGAAAAAAGTAGCAGCTTATAGTCTGGAATTTACGGTATACCTCATCTGTGAGTTAATGCTTGTAGTCCTCCTGTATCAAAATTGACCTTAGGACAACAGGAGGGTCCATATTAACCAATACTATTTGATTCAAGAACAACGTCTTCCCTACAGTGGTCAGAACACCTCTTACTAGCCCCCCTTATGGTGACTTGAATGTACTTGATGCAGACTAAACTTGGTGCACTGGTTCATCAATCATTGTACTTTTAATGTGTTAGGCTGCTCAATATGCTGGAGAACTGAACTCTACATATCATATATCCCTCCTGTTGTACCTTCCAGAGGGGAGAAGCTGGAAGAGGTGGTTATTTTAGCTGGTGGAAAGTGTGCTTTATGTACTGTACAGTGAGCTGACTGAAGGAATGTCACAACCAATTATGTTGGAGGCTTTAGTGACAGTTTCCTCTCGGTGTGTCTGTCTGAGCTCCCGTACCAGACAGTGAGATGATAATGGCTATATAGAAGTGGGCCAAAAAGTATTTTTTGATGTGGTTGGTGTTGATGTTACTGATATATGTGCCAAGGAATTTGAAGGAGTCTCTTACAGTTATAGGTTGGTCAGTGATATGAACCATGCAAGGCTTTCATGTTAGTCTTGCTGCTGAAGTCTACAGCTGTTTAAATCATGTTTGAGGTGTTGTGTAAGAGGTTGTCGTTCACCTCTGGTTGGTGTTAGTGGTGTCGTCAGCGTGAGCTTGATAGTGTAGATGGAGAAAAGCAGAGGCGATAACACACAGCCCTGTGGTGCACCAGTAGTGAGGATCAGAGAGTGTCATGTAGCGTTGTTAACCTTGACAGATTCAATTCTGAAAGTCCAGTATCCAGTAACACAGAGATGAGTCGCCGTCTACGTCTTGAAGCCTGGTGAGGAGCGTGAGAGGATTAATGGTGTCATGAACAGGATGTGTGCGTTGGTGTTGAGTGATTCCAGGTGTTGCAGAATGACGTAAAGAGCCAGGTTTATAGCATCCTAAACGGATATATTAGACTAACATTGCAAAGAATTTTCATTTTCAGTTATTAATGGAGCAAAAGAGGAAACTCTGATATATTGTTTATGAGGAATAAACTATAAACAAAATGTGTTATGTGTTATGCAGAACAACAGTCCAGCAATGCTAGCGGCTCTGTAAGGCTGTGTTTAGTCACAGCGATGCTTTGAACTGAAAGCTAACATGTTCACTATGGTAATGTTAACGTATTGACTTTTAGCAGATGTCTTAGCACTCCATATTACAGTGTTTGCATGCTAACATTGGCTAAATAGCACTAAATAGAAAGTGAAGTGCGGTTCACATTGATGGTCTGGTCATAAACCAAAGTACTGGACAAAATACAAATTTGACCTGATGATAGTATTAGATAAAATGTTACTGACTTCTACGTCACGTCTACGTTGTAGAGGCATTTCACTCTAAACCACAAATGTGAACCTTGTAGAGGCACTAAGGAAGAAGTCAGGGGCTCATAAAGTCAGTATAACTGTACAAAACTTTGAGCTGATTCATCCAGATGTTGAGATAGATGTTGACCAGCTGGTGGCACAAGCGGAAAAGTTGGAGGATCACCAAATGTGTTAGGATCTTCTGAGCGCCATAGATACCTGTACCAAATCTTACCAATCCATGTGTTGAAACTTCCCAGTAAAAAACAAAAATGTAAACCTATTTGTGGCCCTACAGGAAAAGCAAGAAGACCACCAAAGTCGTTAGGATTCAACAGGAACATCTACTCTAAGTCTCAACAGCACCAATAGCTGTTGAGATATTTCCGTCTGGATTGGTGGACTGACTAGCAATGCCACAGAATACCGTGGCAACATTTGGCAAAAACAAAATGTGTTTTTGGAGATGAATAATGGAAAAAACAACAATGGAAAATCCCTTAAATTTTCTTAAAGCAAACAAGTATATGATTCACGTCGGGAATTCAAAAGTTTCCATGCTCTGTGAACTTATTGTGTCCTATGACTCATTTGAGGATGATTCAAAATGACGAGATACTAAAAAAAAACAAAAAACAAAAAAATGAGAACATAGAATTGAATGCACTGTATAAAAGCGACTCACTGCTGATTGTCAAGGTAAGGGAGGTATTTCTTATTAACTCCAGCCCTGAGTTAGTTAGCCAGCGAACTGGGGACTCGAACCTGAAATCTTCCAAACTTCAAAGTCGGCATTACATTTTCCAAACAGAAGATTCCTCTTTGGCATGAAGCGCTCTTCACTTCATTTAAGTGTGCAGTCATTGGTCTTTACTACTTTTGGTCTACATATGTTCTAAGTTAGCGTACACTTCCTCCCAGTTCCCCCTCGACTCATGGGCTTCCAACTATATTGTGCATGTATGCATATTTATCATTAATAGCAGGCCGAGCAGGATCAGTGTGCTGCATGACTTGGCTGCAGATGTAACGTCGTTGTTCATCTGATCTGGAGTTTGTTGGGCTTATCAGTTCATTACAAAAGCAAGGAAGTAAATCTGGGCGTCTGTCAAGCTGAGTTTGTTACTTGCTGTTGTTGGGGAAGTCTACAGAGTTTCATAAGGGCAATTGGATTAGATATAATAGATACAACAGATATTTATAATGTGCTCCATCAATACAGACTTAAAGCTGCTATAATCAACATTTTGTATATTAATAATTGAAAAATAACCATGTGTGTGACTCTTCTACCGAGCATGTGTGTGTATGTCAGCTCATTGTTTTGGTTTTACAGCTATTAGCTTCACTACAGCTAGTGCTCAGTGTCACGACCGCCAATATATTCTAACATTACTTCACATCTGCTGAATGTGTTGACCGTTTTTTACAACCTGGACCTTATTTCTAGCATAAAATACGATCATTTACTCACCCAGACAACTTTGGTGTCATTTGGAGTCGTTCGGACGAAATTAGCTCCTGTTGAGTGCCGCGTATATCCGTATAATGCGAGTAACCTTCTTATTATAGTTCACCATGGCTAAGACCTTCAATGACATCATCCAGATCAGAGGTTAGTAGGTCAACCTACAGACCCCGGATGTTGATAACATGCCACCACGGGCTCGGAGGGGAATAGCACTAACGTATCATAACTAAATATTGGTGAAATTAACTAGTTTCGCGGCAGATAATGTGTTATATAGAGGCTCCGCTTCGGTGCCCCGTGTACTCTCATTATACGGATATACGCGGCGCAACACTGGAGCTAATTTCATCCGAACGACTCCAAATGACACCTAAGTTGTCTGGGTGAGTAAATGATCGTATTTTATGCTAGAAATAAGGTCCAGGTTGTAAAAAACGGTAATTATCCTTTAATTAAAAACTGATTACTATCAAGTGCAGCATAACTTTATATGGTGATATTATGTCACTGTTGTGTTCATAGCTTTTATGTGTGGCTCCAAAGTGCTGGGAAAAATCAGTTTATGGAGGTTTAATTTAAAATCATAGCTCAGTTAAATTGGAATTGAATTGAATTTGATTTTAATAAGTTTTAGGAGGTTTAAATGATCTTTCATTCATCAGTTTACATTTATTCTGACGTTTAAAGCTCTGAATCATAAAATTGAATTAGACTTTCTTTAATTGCTTGTCTCTTGGAGCATCACTCATACTGCTTCAGCTACTGCAAAGAAAAAATACAATAATTTGGAAATTTAAACCAATGCAGTACATTACTGACGAAATGAAATGAAAAAGATTTAATATTCATCCAGTTCAGTTTAAAACTAGATTTGATGCAACAAAATGATATAAAAATAAACCATGAAAACAGATTTAACGTTGATCTGAATTTGAATCTATCGATATTGGTTGATAAAAAGATTAATTTTTATTCAGTGTCTTGTCTTATCAGCTGACGTAAAAATCTTTTGTAGGTACTGTAAGTATTATCATAATAAATTTCAGAGCAGTATAAGTGCAGCTGAATCCCCGTTCCTCCATGCGACTCCACATGCCAAAAATATTCACAATTCATCTGATACCTTATTGTAAACCTTCATAATACCACCTGTCTCTCTGTCACATTGTCTTTTGTTCTGTGTGTGTCTCTCTGCTCCTCTTTGTCTCTTGACGTCTTAAACCAGCCTTTTCTTTCCTTTTTTCCCCCTTTTTTTTAATAATCAAGGTTCAGGTTGTATCATCTCCCAGCTCTGTGTGACACCTTTGGGTCCCATCTGTGGAAACTCAACATGGAAGAAGATGAGACAGATGGTGGGAGATACTGGGGGAGTTGACAGTGTGTGTGTGTGTGTGTTCTGTGTGTGTGTGTGTGTGTGTGTGTTCTTTGTCTGTGTGTGTGTGTGTGTGTGTGTGTGTGTGTGTTCTGAGTGTGTGTGTGTTCTGTGTGAGATTAATGGTCTTTATCTTCCTGTTTCTATGTGTCTTCTGTTTTTGTGTGTTTATTGTATCTCTTTCTCTTTCTCTCTCTCTCTCTCTCTCTGTGTCTGTGTGTGTGTGTGTGTGTGTGTGTGTGAGAGAGAGAGAGAGAGAGTGTGTGTGTGTGCATGACTGACAGTATGACGGTATTAAGTGTTATTTAAAAGCTCAGAGACACATCTATGAACTGAAAGGCTTCTTACAGAGGAGCAGCATGTGAGAGTGAAGCCAACACACACACACACACACACACACACACACACACACACACACACACACACACACAACTTCTTTCATTTTTAAAAAGATTCCACTTAATGTCAGACTGATTCCTGTAAAATGTTATGTATGTATGTGTTACATAAAATAAAATATAGATTTTTCTTGAGCTTTCAGGCTTGAGCTCTCTATAGAAATGCAATGAACAGCTTCAGGAGGAATATTCTGTGTGACACATAGCACATGAAGCCAGAACATTTGTAGGATCAGTAATGGATAACATCCACCCACACACAGTATATGCTCCTATTCAGTTTCTACTTTATTGTCATTGCGCTTTTCGCTATTTCTTTTTATTCTCTTTCGGTCTCCTCTCTTCTGTTTACATCCCTCTCCCACTACTTCTTTCCTTTCCTCTCGTCATCTCATAATGAATGTTAAAAGGTGTTGTCGTTGAGTATAAATCTGCCTCTGCGGAGCTATTCAATGTCAAAAAATGGGTGTTGATAGGGTTTCATAAGGAAAGTTTATAGCCCTTTGAATCTTCATGTCTTCCTTCACCCCTCAAATTGTCCTTTGTATACATAGTTTCATAACTCCAGTGAACTACACAGAATAGGACAGATTTACTGCTCAGGGCCTCAACTGTATACACTGAGCTTCATTCTGTACACTTTTGTTTAGTTTAGTCTCCCGGACTATGAATTCCACTTTGCATCCTGTCTGTTTCTGTCCACTCATCTTCTTTATGAGCTCACGTACATGTGGCTTTTTGCTAGTGTTGCATCAAAATTCATTTTAAAATCATTTGTTTAATGGATTATAAAATCGAAACCGATAAAAAATTGTTTTGGCCAGGATGAAATCTATCCACCACGGCCAGTCATGTATGCCAAACCTGCTTAGCTCTGCATACATGTACAAGACTGAACTGCATGAACTGTGGATCAAAGCACGAAATAGAGAGGAAGAATACCTCGATACTCAAAACACATGAAATATTCAAGTTCTTTTGTATTTATGCATTCTTTGACCTTTATTCATAATGTGTGAGCGCAGAAATGCATTCATTAATCTAAAATTTGAAGGTATGCTTTAAACAAATCACTACATGCTCTTAGCTTTGCATTACCTGCACGACTTCAACTTCAGGTTTTTTGTTGCTTTGTTTGGCACTATAACTTGCATATTACATTTATTTTGCACATATTATAAAACCTGTGGGTATATAAACCTCTATTCCATTCTCATATTTTCAATATTTGTAAATTGTTTGTGTATGTAGCATGGAGGAGGCTGCAGCTGAACTTCATTGTGCAAGCCTGCATTGTAGAAAATCAATTCAAATAAACACTGAAGCTTGAACCTTGAAATTTTTTTTTTGAATGAATGAATTGTGGTTTTAGAATAAGTGTATTTACATTCATATCTATCTCCCATTTCCTCTCTTACTGTTTTTCCAAAAATGTCTTTTGACGTATGTCTGGCTATGTCCTCTCTTTATACACAACAATAGTTTCCATGTCATTTACTGTAACATGCTCTGAGTAAAAGGGAAATGTTTTGTTGCTCCCTTGTCTCAAATAACTCTGCGTTTATGAGTCAGACACATAAACCTCGCAACCTTCAGCGGATTACTCTGCTAAACCTTCACAATATCATTTATATCACGCCAAAGTTGGATGCAAGCAAACTTAACATTTCAGTTTACTTTTAATTAAGATGTAATCCATTGCAGGAATATGCATTGCAGGAATAATGTGAAGCAGAGCTGAAAACAATCATGACTGCTCAGGCAATCTTCCCTGGTTGAATAAAGGTGAGATCATTTTTAAAACACTGTGTTGATTCTGGCATACAGCGTTTTTTATTATTTATGTTTCTATTACATGCACCTCTTATGTTTATCTTAGAGAAATATGTATTTGAATGAATTGAATCGGTTGAAAGGATGGCTTCAAAAGGACGGACGCTATAATGCATTCACTCCACTCAAGATGAAAAAAAAAAGACTAAAGAAACATTAGACAAGCCACTGATGTCTGCATAGATGTGGACCATTCAAAGTGAAAGGATGATGTGACCAGAACAAAGATTTATCTGGCTGGTCTCTTCTACTCAACCCCATGATGTAACACTAACATAAAAAAGAAAATGAAACCTGAACAATTTTCATATTTGAATTTATGGTATAGGTTAGTAATTTCAAATAGTTGCTATAAACAGCAGGGTTAATAAGAAGATGGTATCACAACTGACATGAATAATGACCAAAAACATTGAAATAAGACATAAAATAAAACCGACTTTCCCCTTTTTTTCTTGTATCTGACTAGTTTGAGATCTCACTGAACATTGCAGCATGTAACACTCTCTTATTCGGTTCCTCTCGCTTTCTTTTACACCCACCGCCATTTTAATTCTCTAAGTCTCTTTTTCCACTCTAACATCTTTCTCACTCTTTCTCAATCCAATTTTCTCCTCTTCCTTCCTTCTGTCATCTCCTGTCCTGCTCGCTCTCCGCCTCCACTCCCTCACATCGTTAAGTTCTTTTCATCTGCCGGTCACGCTGTCTACTTGATTGGAGCTCGCCTTTATGGAGTTTTCCATTGTGTAGCTTTGGGTCATTTTCTATCTGTCTGTTTCATTCCCATGTCCTCTTTCTATATTCTCCATTTCTCATCTTCTTTTTCTAAGTTACTGCAATTCTTTTTTTATCTTCTTTCTTTCTGATTTCTTTTTGCCTCACTATCTACTTTCTCCCATTTGCTGTGCTGTCACCTCCTCTTCTTCAATATCTTCTTCCGACTCGTGTTACTGTTCCCTCAGCTCCTATACTACCCTGTTTTTCTGCTTTTGCCTCCCGCCCCCCTTGTCTCTCATATGACCTAATTCCATACTACCTACTAATACGATAAATATTTGACATTATACTCGTTTTCATAGTATATCCTCATGATATTTATAAATGCGAAAAAATACCACCAAACTGTCAAAGTGTGAGTTTCAAAATCTCCTCCTAAAGTAGAATATGGAAAGGTAAAAACTACTCATACTTTTCATGTAACTATATGACTTCGACTTAAAGAAGCCATACTTTATTAAAGTGAAATAATTCAACAACTATAGCCAGCTAGTATAACACATCATACTAGCTGTGCCTAATGTTAGGATGCTACTAGCTAACATTGAGGCTTGAAGTCTTGCAACAACAACAAAAATACTCATACTTTTCATGTAACTGTATGACTTCACTAGTTGGAGGGCTTTCATGATAGCAATGTCAGCTGGTCAGTCAATCTGTATGTTGGTCAACTCTTCGGTTCAAAGTGAAATAACTCAACAACTGTAGCCAGAACTAACACATACTAGTTGTGTCAAATGTTAGCATGCTAATAGCTGACTGTACTGAGGAACACTGAGGCTTGAAGTTTTGCAACAAAAGCTTTGAATCAAGATAAAGCAGCTGCGGTTCCTATGTTCTGACCAATGAGCGATGGCCAGCCCTATAGAAAGTATTAAAGAATTAAAAAAAAGAAAGACTACTCATACTTTTCATGTACCTGTATGACATGCCTCACTAGTTGGAGGGCTATCATGATAGCAATGTCAATCTATATGTTGGTCAACACTTTGGTTCAAAGTGAAATAACTCAACAACTGTAGCCAGAACTAACACATTATACTAGCTGTGCCAAATGTTAGCATGCTACTAGCTGACTGTACTGAGGAAAACTGAGGCTTGAAGTCTTGCAACAAAAGCTTTGAATCAAGATACTATATAATATATGACTTTGACTCAAAGAAAGCCATACTTTATTAAAGTGAAATAATTCAACAACTGTAGCCAGAACACATCATACTAGCTGTGCCAAATGTTAGCATGCTACTAGCTAACATTGAGGCTTGAAGTCTTGCATAAAAAGCTTTGAATCAAGATAAAGCAGCTACGGTTCCTATGTCTGACCAATGAGGGATGGTCAGCTTTACAGGCTCTGCCCCAAAAGTTTCTGTACTTTTGGAAAGTATTATTAACCCCCCAAGCTGGGACGATTTGGCAGTAACAAAATCTCTGTGGAACTTCATTAGAGCCTGCTTCCTCTAGTGGAAACACAAGTAAAGGAAATTAGTTCCTCAAAATGTTCTTAGTCCCCTGTGGTGGAAACGTAGCTTAAGCTGTCTCACCATCATCCACAACAGAGATAGTTTGATGCTGGGAATAGTTGGGGGCTGTGTCATTTACTGGTAGAGCATAAACCCCCCCAAGCAGGGACCTACAAACCCTTCTGAGTATTGAAACACACTACACAAAGTAATGACTCCAGATTTTTTCTTCAAGGTGATAATTAACAACAATGTTCAGCATTTTAATAGCCACGTGCAAACAGAAGGCAGGCAGATGTCTGATTACTGCGGTAAACTTTGGAAACTGACCGAAAAAACTGACAGCTCACATTTAGAGAGGGGAAAAAGCAACAAACAAGAAGTAAAGTGGAGTAAATTGCCACGAGATGACAGCATCTTTAGAGACAGAATCTTCCAGAAAGGGCTTTTACTCCTAACAGCTCTCAATAACAGCCTGCTGCAGGTTTTAGAGGTTTTTTTGTGGGGGTAAATTTTCAAGGCTGGGTGTCAGGGTCCCTGAGGCTGCAGCACCGGAGGAGCTAATGTAGTCTGTCACAGGTGGCACCAAACGTGTGACGGGCTACACTACAGGCTATTCTCTCTGCCTGCCTCCACTTTGTCTTCTTCACTAGTTTCTCGCTCTCTGACGAGGTTATTTCATGATGAAACAATATATTTTCATCACGCTGACAACGTACCAAAGCAAACTAAATAATAGCTTAGCGTGAACTCCCTGAAAACATTGCGTGACATGAGCAACTTACTCAATGAGATGATTCGATTATGGGGAAAGTTGCTATGGTAACCGAAATATGAGGAAAAAGCAGCCAAAAAAAAGAGAAGCAAATCAGGCAAAAGTTTACATGTCAAACATCTAGTAATTACTTATTGGGGCCTCTTCTAGCCCAACTCTAGCACTGCCTTTTGTCCACAATTGGTTTTTGATCATTTCCAGAAGTTTCTCTTCTCTTTTTCATTGTGGATTGGACTGTGGGACAACAAAATCATTCAATGCCACACAAAGAAAATATACCAAGCTAATATAGTGTTCATATACTGAAATCTATCAGTACACTTATTGTAATGTGTCCCTATTCTAATATGAATGCACTCCATATTTAAAAGCCCAGTAAGAAGATAAAGATAAATGTATTAATCCCACAGTGGGGAAAATGCATTGCTACAGCAGCTCAAAAAATAGTGATATAGAAAAAAAACCCCAAAAACCAAATGTATACAACAATAAAATTAAAAACTAAATAAAAAGGACCCTAAAAAGAAATCTCAACCATCTTCAATCTTCTACTTCCTCCACCACACAACCCTCCTCTTTCCCACCACATTCAGTATTTGACTTTTTTATATCCATATCATATATATTCATTTATAATACATTATAATATATATTTGACAATATAGCTCTAAAGTCAAACAAATTGAAAATAGTCAGTTTAATCTTTTAAATTGTATCTTGTAACAAGAATTAATTTTGTTTGATTGCGAACCATTTATTTATATCTTCTGCTCTAACTTTTATTATGCTGTTTAATCTGTCTCATTCTAGTTTAACATTCTCTCTTGTCTTTTAAATCCTATCTGTATGCATACTTTTTATTGCCTGAAAGTCTTTTATGCTTTACATAAAGCACTTTAAATGTCCTTGTAGCTGCATGTTTGTGCTGTACTATATATAAAATTGCTCTGCCTTCAAGTGCTTCAGCGTGGATAGAAAACAACTTGAAGATACATTGAATGGAAAATGTTTGACATGTAGACAACATTTTCTAATTAAGCTTTTTCCTCTGCCGCTAACAACTTCTCCGTCATTGGTAAACTGTGGGAAGCTGCTGTAAGCTGAAGCCCTATTCCAGTAACCAAAGGATGTGGACGTGGGTCAGACTAATCACTTTAATGCATTCACTCAGAAAGCCGGAAAATACAGTATAATGAGGTTTCTCTATCCCTGCCTGTCTCTTATTATCTCTCAAGCCTTCTCTCTTATCAGCATTTCTTATTGCTTCCATAAATAAAACCAGTTTAAAATGTGTCTCTTTTTTTCTGTACATCTTGCACGACTGCACATAAACACAAACATATACAGTATTCTTCCTTTGGTGACTCATCCATGTCATGTGCATGAGATTTTCCCCTCACATGTTGTGGCTATGTATTTGATTTTGTGTGTGTGTGTCTGTGTTTTGCTTTTGCTCGGGGCAAAAACCCACACAGGCACTTCAAAACTCTCAACTAAAGCACCCATCCCTTCTTTTCTGTTTTTTCAGCTTGCCTGATCTTTTTTTTTTTTAACTTTTGATGTGGTGTGTATGTGTACATTAGTATAACACACATGCTGTGTTATTAAAGTTGTCATGCTCCAAGTGTTCCCCTTTTTTGTCCCTTTTTCTTGTTTTTTTAATATAAAAATCCAAAAAACAGGGATCCAGTTCCAGTCAGTGAGCAGAGAGAACTGTGAGCACCCCAGCTGGAAAATGAGACACACCTGAACCTCATTAACCTGGGTAAATATACTCAAGCTGTGTCCTATTTCAGGGGCTAGGCTGTACCTCCTACAGAGTCTGCGCTTCAAGGCTGAATATGTCTTGACAGCGTTGTCTCATCCAAAAAACCTCCTCCAAATTAGTCTGAAAAACGCTGCCTTGTTTAAAAAGAGGTGCAGGTTCAACAAACCAACCTTGAATTTGGTCACAGTTACAGCTTTTTGTCATCTTAGTTGTTAGAGGTTATTACAGCCACATGAGAAAAATGGTGAAATATTTAAGTATAGAAGCTCATTATTAAACTGAAGCTTGATTCAAAGAGCTAAAGTGGGTGAGGGGTTGATGGTGTTGCTTTAAAAAGGGTTAAGGTTGTATTTGACCTACGTTAAATAAGCCAGACAGTCTCCAATGTCACTGTTGGCTTCTCGTTAGTCCTTTGTCGATACCCATGTGTGTCTGTACTTGTACAATCATCTCTCAAGTAGTTCAAAACTTTATGAATGTGAATTGGTGTAGAGACTAATTATGAGTCAGGGAATGAACAGTATGTAAGGGTTAACATTTACAGTATCTTGCAGTATGTGTTCCTTTAAAGTTGGACATTGCCAAGTTGAAAATTAAGGATTCAAAACTCAAAGGGCCTGATTTACTAAGATCCCAAATAAAGGGTAGTAAATTGCGTAATAACTGCGTAAATGAAAACAGGTGCAACAGGGTGGAGACAGAAGTATTTAAATGAGGGTTTTGTGTCTTTATGGAGAGTTTGGACGAGCAGAAAGCTGCAAGCGCAAAATGAAATGTGATCAGGTTCTAATGGAAGAGGTTAATAAACATATTGACTTATAACAAAAACAAATATTACCAGAAAAACTGACATATGGGAGAGTATTAGTGATGAAGTCAGTGCTGTTAGTAAAACCAAAAATATTCCACTCCAAAATTATAATACAGGTGGAAAAACTCCATCCTGTGTCTATTCTGTCATTGTGCCTCCGTCTCCTCGTCTCCATAGTAACAGAAGTCATTTGTGCGTAGCCAGTTAATACCTGCCCTTCAAAGGTATTATTTATAGACGCATGTTTGGTAAATCACAATGCGTGTGCTAAATAACATATTTGCATTTTCTCTTCTCTGTATTTTGCACACTGGGGTTGAAATGCCTCATATTACATTCATTACGGTAAACTACTAATATTACATTCATTATGGCAAACGTACTAAATGGACAGCGTGTACTATCTTATGTCAACTTTGCACACGTTTTTGCACACGCAGACCTTTAGTAAATCAGGCCCAAAGTGTTCCACGACTCAGGCGCCAAACACAAACAATGAACCTGGCTGACCGAAAATAAACTTGCCTTCTTAGAACAGACAGAGTGAATATTTGCAACACTCATGATTAATTTTGACATCGTTCTGCACAGATAATCCAACAGAGCTTTACAGCAGTTTGTGAAATAGTCACAAAATTTAATCTGTAAATTTATGTACTTGGACACATTTTTTCATGGCACTCAGCATGACTTTGAAACTAATGCATTTTTAAATGGGGGTATCTTTCATGCCTTTTTTCTGGCAATTGGGACTCTGAACTGTTGCACTGTTTAAAAAAAAAAGATGTTTATAGATGTGACAGTGCCGTGGTTAAAATCTGGTTTGGTTTAGGCTCAAAAACCACTTGGTTAGGGTTAAGGAAAGATCATGGTTAAGGTTAAATGATACTTTCTTAAAGTTGGGTAACCATTGTCGTCATGGCAAAATAAACGCTGTGACACAAAACCATCTGGACTTGCAGTTGGAGGCATGACACTTGAGGTTGGAAACAGGGGGCAAATGTTGGTCTCCTGCAGCGAAGTCCCCGTTTGGTTACTTATCTGTCTAACCATCCACCTAATCCACCTCCTACAAACATGGACATTGTGTGACTCTTTCATAAAACTGTTGTTAGACTCTGTTGGATAATCGAAAATCGACCCTAAGCTGATTCATTACCATTCACTGTGTTACCCTCCATGGTCGTAGGTTTTGTGCATGAAATTGGCCTGAAGCTCCCAGCTGTAGCTCAAACTCTGAGAGCCACTCCAAAATGTTCAATTAATGAGGTCAAAAATGTTCAACTTCCGAATTGTCTCACTGTAAATACCCAAATGACCAGAAATGTTCATGTTCCACCCATTTTAGTGAGAATGCTTGGGAGCTTACTTGTGCAGATTTGGGGGAAGACGACTCCTCTCCCAGCAGGCTACTTGAATCAACCAGCTGCAGTGAGGATCAGAGCCAGACCCCCAACTGTCATAGTTTTTATCTCATCACTGTTAAGTCAGCAAAATGAAGTTTGGAGACTTTAAGACAAGAAATTAAAGTTGCAGATTTGGAATATGTGGTCAATTTATCAAAAATAATGCCTATGTGTAAATTTACATTGTGTGTGTGTCCATCTGTTCTTTTGTCTACTTCTCTCTGCACATTTCTCTCTCTGGACCTTTGCACACTCTCGACACCCTCCTCCCACATCCTCCCTCTCTCCCAGTCTAACCTCTACTCCCAAGTCCCAAGATAAATCTCAACCACAATGAAAACACACACTGCCTTCAGCTGTTTAACCCATCGTTGCAAGGAACAAGAGGGAGAGGAGCCCAGGGGAGCAATGGAGAGATGCAGAAGGAAGGAAAAAAAAAAAAAAAACGAGGCAGAGAAATATTTTTTCAACATAAGATAAAAGTTACTTGGCTGGCTTTGTCATCAAGGCAGCGCAACAGGCACCGCAGCTGTGAGCCAAAAACAGTGCGGTTCAACAGCAATGTTAAACCATAATGTAACATGAAGGTTGCAGAATTCAAAATTGTTGTAAATTAAAAGCATGCTCCACTTTCTGTCTTCCTCTAACCAGCCTTCATGTTAGTTTCTCAGTCCATGGACCAAAATGAAAGTCAAAATGAAATGAAATGGCATGTTTTTTCATTTATAATGTACATTCCTGCCCCATAAATCATTTGCACTGTGTTCTCCTTCTAGGAAATATAAAAAGAATAGACAGAGAAACTGAAAAGGGATAGATTTATATTTTATATTATTTGGTTTCAGGAAAGTAGAAAGAGCACTTGTTTCCATACAGCCAATCAAACCACTTCATTTTAAACTATATTTCCATAAAGCATTTAAATCTTCTTCTTCTTCCTCTATCACAGTCTTGCTGACCAAAAGCGTGATAGCATCCTGCTACTAAAAACAAGGGCCACAGACTTTAACCCTCCTGTCGTCCTCCCGGGTCAAATTCATCTCTTTTGACTGTTCCTTCTTTCCTTCTTCCTTCCTCTGTCTTTAATTTTTCCTTCGTTCTTCCCCTCCTTCCCTCTTTCTTTGCTCCCTCACTTCTTTCCTCACTTCCTCCCTTCCTTCCTTCTTTCCTTCCTTCCTTCCTCCCTCACTTCCTTCCTCACTTCCTTCCTTCTTTCCTTCTCTCCTTACTTCCTTCCTCTTTTCCTCCCTCCCTCCCTCCTTCCTCCCTTCCTTACTTCCTTCCTTCCTCACTTCCTTCCTTCCTTCTCCCCTTACTTCCTTCCTCTTTTCCTCCCTCCATCCCTCCTTACTCCCTCCCTCTCTCCCTCCCTTCCTTACTTCCTTCCTTCCTCCTGTCCTTCCTTCCTCTTTCCCTCCCTCCCTCCTTCCTTCCTTCCTTCCTCCCTTCCTCCCTTCCGTACTTGACCTGAGGACAACAGGAGGGTTAAACAACAGCCCACATTAGCTTTCCTGGTAAAGTCTCCTTCAACTTCTTATAAATATGAACATACGTCTTGTCCTGCATGTGAACTCACTTAACAAGCGACCAAACAAACCTTCAGCAGGGACAAATGCATTGTTAATCAGTCAGTTAGGCAATATAGATAATTATCTGCTTAGCTGAAGCATCAGCATCCGTATACACAGCGGAAAATAGCACTTTGGTCTGTTTAGATGCTGTTGCCCTTATACTCTTTAATACCACTTCTAACAACACACTGTCTGCCCATGACTTATACTCTACAGCACAAGTCTGTTTACTTTGTCTCTGTAGTTTCCTGCCAGAGCTCAGCCTGACAGCAGCTGTCCATCAAAAACAAGACTAAAAAATATTGACATACATAGAAGAAATACGTTGATATTATTTTTGACAGCAGGAGAGGAGAGGATGACTAAATGTGATTTAACGTGGATGTTGTCATGAATAAGATAAAATGATATAAACTTGATATTTTGAAGTAAAAGGCTGTCCATGTCAATCCCTGCATGCATCTCTCCACTGCTGTCAGAGTGGACCCATTACGTCGTCTTTGTTCCATTAATTGAAGTGCTTGTGTACAGTATCGATCGTGATTGAGCTTTCCATTTGACTGTCAGTCAGAGATCTGTGTATCCCTGACTGAGTAGTAGGGTTTTTGTTTTTTTCTTTCTTTCTTTGTTTTTTTTTAGTTGTGTTTTGGGGCATTTTTGGCTTTATGGGACCGTTAGTGGCAAAGAGGCCAACAGGAAACAGGAAAAGGTCCCTTTGCTGGAGTCAAACCAGGGACTTTGTGGATATGTGGTTGTTATGACTCTCTGAAATGGCTCGTATCCAAGAGGGACAAACATAACAACATCACCAGATCAGATCAGGTTGTCAGGAAAAATGACCAATTTTCTAACTAAAGATGATGGGCCGGCCAAATTGAACAAAAGGAAGGGAAGAGACCCAGACCAGCCGACAAAGAGCCGTGGGATCTGTGCTCTTCCCTCTAACCTAAAAATACAACTTAACTGAGAAAATACAGCAGAAACAGGACTGCCGGTTCCAATTAAACAAACAAACATACAACAGGAAACACACAAGCTGCTGCTGTGAAGTGGAAGAGGGAGCGTGTGGTTCCTCCTCTCTTTATAGGTCCTGTGACATTCGGCCACCAGGACTCAAATTGTTAAGTTTTTATGAAGAGAGAGATTCACTGCTGTCAGCTTTGGAGACGGAGAGAGCTATTAACCTTCATCAGTCCAGAGAAAATTAAGTGTGCAGGCTTTTCCATCGGTTTGGCAACGTCAGCCTGTCACTGTTTGTTGAACACTTTAGTTCAGAGTGTTATATCGTCTTCTTAAGGATGGATTTGTTTCTACCCAGAGAATGACTCCTAATATATTGATGATCCTTTTGCTGCAGGGCTGGAGAAAAAACAGTTTACCAGACTATTACTGGACTAAATGCACTGACAAAAACATTCACAAACACCTTTAGAGACATTTAGAGTTTCCTATTAATGTCCACTGAGTGTATGTTGAGCACATATTGAGATGAATTGGGGTTTTCATGGTGGGATGACTATAGAGGCCCAAAAAGTGATATATTTTTAGATCCATGTTATTAACTTGTGCAAACAAGATGAAAATGTGTGTGTCTAAAGTAAAGTATCACCTTTAAGGATATGAAGGGTTCTGTATTTGAAAATCTTTGTATTAATAGCATCAGCAAAAACTGGGCCTTATAAATCTTGCACTGCTGTTGGATTGGATTGGATTAGCTGGTTGACATGTTCCTCAACCTTACTGTCGTCCTCCCGGGTCAAATTGGCCCCGTCTGTTTTGACTGCTCCTTCCTTCCTTCCTTCCTTCTCTCTTTCTTTCCTTCCTCTCTCTTTCGTCCCTTCCTCCTTTCCTTCCTCCATCCCCTTTATTCCTTCCTTCCTTCCATCCATCTGTCGTTCCTTCCTTCCTTCCTTCCTTCCTAAGATCTAAATTCAGCTGTTAGGGTAAGTGTTCCCTCCATTTGTCCTTCCTTCCTCCCTCCCTCCTTCTTTCCTTCCCTCCCTCCTTACTTCATTCCTTCCTTTCCTTCCACCTACCTTCCTTCTTTCCTTCCTCCATCCTCCTTCCTTCCTTCCTTCTTAGCTCTGTCCTTCCTTTCTTCCTTTCCTTCCTCCCTTCCTTCTTTCCTTCCTCCATCCCCCTTCCTTCCTTCTTAGCTCCGTCCTTCCTTCCTCCCCTCCTTCTTTCCTTCCCTCCTTCCTTCCTCCTTTCCTTGCTTCTTCCCTCCTCCCTTCCTTCCTTCCTCCCTCCCTTCCTTCCTTGACTGGAGGACAACAGGAGGGTTAATACTAGTTAACTGTATGCTCCGTCTTAATGAGACCTTTCACTTATGTCTCTGCTCTGTTTCAGGATCTTGCTGTTCTTGTAGTTCCTCTTTGCTGGCAGAGGTCAGTAAAGTTCAGAGGTTACTAGCTAATAAAAACATGATTCCAGTGAATGCAACGTGTGCCTCTTTCTTCCTAGTCTGTGGTCCTTGTCAGGAAAAACAGAAGCTTCCCTTCATGCTCCTGTGTTTTTTCTTTGAGTTATGATGACAAATGTACTGCATCTTAGCCTGCGTCCATGGCGTGTACTCAGTTCTTCCATAACAGTGAAAAATTGGTTTGTAAATCCTATTGTGTGCGAGGACACCGCTTACACTACTGCAAGGCCAGTATTCATGGTTCAGTGAGTGCAGTGAAGATGTTTTAATCTAGTAGCCTCGAGGACAGCAAGTAAACTACTGGATGTAGATTAAATGGATTTCATCTCGCTGTGGACAAAGTTATTACCCCACACACACACATACACACACACACACACACACACACACACACACACACACAAGCTTTGGTATAGCAGCAGTATCATTACAAAGACTCAGCAGGATTTAGTTTGTGGTTTGACCGCATTTATGAAGACAAATGTGATGTGTTAACCTCCAACAGTAACTTTCTGTATGTGTCCGTGTACAAACATGCTCATCTATTGATCCAATAAAAAGTCACCGCTCTCCTCATGTATTCAATATGTCACACACCATGGGTGAATATTTTGTGGGAAGCTGTGAACAGATTATTGTTAGATCTGAACTCCCTGCAGCAACAAAGCGTGTTTGTGTACTTAAACCAGCTGTTCAAAGTTTAATATGGCTGCCTAGTTGTGCAATGAAAAATATGTCCCAGTGAGTGAGACGTAGTTGGTCGATGTGTTTTGAGGTCAGAGAGGCTGTTTGGAATCGTGGAATACTTTAATGCTGTCAAAGGGCGTTTTCATACTTGGCCTAAATACTTGAATGCTGACCCAGGACTATTTCGTTAGAATAATGGGTCATTATGAGAAGGCTGCTCTTACTCTGAATTGAAGTTAGCATTCAGTCATGCCCTCAATGGGTGCTATAATTTTCACAGAACATAGTTACACATTCAAACAAGCATGCTATACACCTCTCAGAGTCTGAAAAGGACAGTTCGAAAAAAATCCATAAAGACAAAAGACGCCTTTTTCTGGACAGCATCCAAATTCAGTTTAGTCTTTCACATATCACCAAATGTTGGATAATGGTGTTGGATAATTCTGATTAGAGAAGAGGGGGTGTAGCTCAGTGGTAGAGCATTTGACTGCAGATCAAGAGGTCCCCAGTTCAATTCTGGGTGCCCCCTTTGTTAGGCTGATGTGCTTCAGTTCACATGGAAAACTATCTCAACCACACATTGTTCAACATGTGTTCTTCCAGTTTATGTCAAGGAACATTTAAAACAATAGCATTTGTATTGTGTGTTAACAGCATCTGCCCCATTCTGACTGTGTAACTGATTTAATGTACTAAACACAGTGCTGAGGTATGAATTTCAAGCAGCTTGCGACTTCCAGCAATGACACACAGCGCCTTCACTTTCACCTTTTAAAAAACAATGACTCATGCAAAAAGCAATACGGCTGCTGATCAAACTGACAGCCTGAAATGCTTGTTGAGCAGAAAGTTCGAGTTAGGGCTGAGTGACGTAAGAAAAGACCCAGTATGTAAGATTTATTATCTCATCATCTTAGAAGAGAGGGGGGGGGGGGGGGGGGGGTACGCACTGCTCAACAATCTCTCCTAGAAGGTATTTCTCCTATAGTGTACATTAGAAGTGACATAGTTTTGTAAGAGATCTTGAGATAGAAATTGAAATCTTGCTTCGTTTTGACCAAGTGGGTGTAAATATTAGATTGTTGGTTTTGGAAAGTTACAGAAACTGTGAGACTCAAGCTTTCCACACTGACGCCAGGAAGATGTAGGAGAAGCAACATCATCATTAACTGATACCATCTGTCAATCCCTTTTTGGCTATTTAACTGTTTATAACAGTTAAAGTGTGGCCCAGTGGCCTAATGGATAAGGCATCAGCCTCCGGAGCTGGGGATTGTGGGTTCAAGTCCCACCTGGGTCGGAAAGTGGAAACATTTAACTGTGAATCATGAAACACTCCAACATTTGAAGGAAGTGTGCTGTTATAAATTGAATTTGTCATAGTGATTTTCAAATTTAATAAAAAATAAATACCCCATTTGAAGAAAGAATACATCCTTTATACCAAATTAAAGCTGCAGCCGGAGGCTCGCTGGATATTCATTGACTTCACAAACAGTCAAAGTGACCAGAGGAACGTGTTGACAGTCAACAAGGTCGGCCACAGCTAGTCGTTTTCCCCCATAATCATCTCTGCTTTCACTTATATGATTTACTTTCACCAAAAAAAGTGCTGCCAGTTTAAAATTAAAGAGAAGTTGTTTCCAGTCATTTAAAAGCTTCCAAGTCTCTGTTTACAAAAAAAAAAAAGGGCACAGAAATAAACAACTCAAAAACAATGCATGAAGACTGCTTCTGTCCATTGTTGGGATTTTATGCTTAATTATGATTGTTGCTTCTGGATTTGTGACGGTAACAGTATCTAGCTGTTATCACAAAGCTATAACATATTTTAAAAACAAATGCCACAAAAATCCCTCCAACACTTGAGTTTTTGTTTGCCTTTGCTTTTGAAAACACACACACACACACGTATACCCGTTTTTACTACCTCGTGGGGACCCTGACTGGGTTCCAGCCTTTCTAAAGGGTCTAGAGACGTAATTTTAACTCCTAAATTCATCATAATTGTGTTCGAACATAAATCTGAAACCTGAATTTTGCCCCCACTTGTTGGGACCAGGAGTCAGTCCCCACGGGTTAGTAATGTCAGGTTTCGGTCCCCACCAGGATAGAAAAACACACACACACACACACACACACACACACACACACAGGACTTAAATATGTCTATTTTCTTACATATTTCATGTCTTGTCTTGCATGTTTGTTTGATCATACAGGCTATAAATGTAAATATTGTGGTCACTGTCAAGTCGTATTTGACAGGACATACATTATGCTGTTCTGTTAGTTGGAATAAAATCAGCTCCATCTGTCTCCCTAACTGTTTTCATAGTCAAAGCAAAACATAAGTGGAGCGAGATGGCTGATGTCCATAATTTAATCAACATCCCACGTCTGCTGGCCTTCTCCTTCTGGCTCTCTCTGCACAATTTTTCATAACCACTCTTCTACTTTAGCCTGCATTCATTTAGCGTCTGCCTTCCTGATAAATATACTGATTGTTTGGTTGATCTGTACATATGGATGAATTGCTCGGTTGTCTGAATAATGGAGTTCAATACAGCCTCGGGTCCCCTCACTTTCACCTCAGTCACTTTTTCTATCACCAGCTGTCAATCAGTGACCTGAAAACCTCAAACTCCTCAGAGGGCAAAGTGGGAAACAGCTCATTAAGGAAGAAAACAAACCAAGACACTGCAGTTTCTTTTTTACCTCCCAGGGAAATAACAATTATGTTCTTGCATCGATGATAATGACACATATTTTAAGACACGCATCATATTTTTAGACGGTAAACACGTACCAGAACTGTGTTTTTGGGACCCCCGAGGATATGTGTGTGATGTTATCTGGAAAGCTCAGAAAGGAAGTTTGGAAGAGGTTTTCTTTTTGTTGTTGTTTTGTTGTTATTGTTGTTGTTGTTTGTTACAACTTCAGCTCAGTGGCCCAGTTTGGTAGACTTGTCTGTAAACGAGCACCAACAACTAGAATTGAATCATAGCTAAAAACGACATAAAACAGTTTTATTTTATCCTGTCTGTCAATCTCTCTGTATCTGATTCTTAAATCTACATCACATTCAAAACAGCCCATTGAAGCTGTGCATTGTGGGTATAAGTCCGTCATGGGTCCTATGGCCTCACTGATATGTTGGCTGTTGACGACAAAACTAAGCCTGTGAATAGCTAAAGCTCTTATAATGTAACTAAGTGTTATCTTAAAAATGTATTGATTGATTTTTACCTTAATTTCACATTGAGATTCTCTAAAAATAAATAAATAAATAAATCTCTGCACACCTGAGTATTACCTGGTGTGTCAAGGAGGAATGTGCTACCAAAAATAGCTCCCACACACTAGTGAGCGAGACAGACTGCATTAGCTTTTTAAAATCATTTCCATTTTCTAAACAATTTTTTGTAGTTTTCAAACAGAAATTTTATATCGTCATTTATAGTGGTTTGTATTACTAAACATGCTCATTGTGTAAATCCTCATATGCCAAATATTACAACTGATACAACCCTTTTAACAGAAGTAATCTGGTAATGTCATAAAAAGATTGATAATGGAGAAATTCAATTGCATCAGATTGTATTGCAACGAGTTGGTCGAGTGTTAAGGTGAAGCTATTCCTGAGCTCCAGTGGCTTCAGTTATAACTAATAGCAGTAGGTATATATAGCTACACCAATAGCCATGTGGAGTACTTCAATACCTCAAGGACCTTAACATCCAATCTTGACCCAGGACTATTTCTTTGGAAGAATGGGTCATTATGAGAGATTTAATCCCACTCTGAACTGAAGTTGACATTCAGTCATCCCCATCCTGGCTGCTATCATTCATACTGAGCGTAGTTACTCATTTGAACTAGCATGCTATACAGCTCTCAGGGTCTGAAATGGACATCTTAAATCAAGGCCAGCCTCAAGCTTTCACATTTCACCAAATGTACAATAATAGAGGGCCTCGTGTTCAGAGAAGAATGGGTTATAGCTCAGTGTTGAAGCATTTGACTGCAAATCAAGGGGTCGCAGTTCAATTGTTGGTACCCACAGCATTAAGCCAGTCTAAGGCTAAAACAGCATGTGTGGAAAAGTGTCCTCGACAAGCTGTTGAACAACATGAAATTTATCTAATCCATGTGTTTGGGGAAAGTTTTGATTGCTTTAAACAATAGCATCTGTAGTTTATGTCAACAAAATTTGCCAATTGCCATAAAATCCAAAAGACAAAACAACAGACTTAGTGAACAGTTCTTGTCAATTACAGTATTCTGTGTAGCAGGAAATATAGCAGGAAGTATAACAGGAATAACAGCAGTAGAAACGACCATCGCCACTCATGCTGTGTTGTTGGCCAGTGACTGTGGTGCTCTGCTTTACAGTTTATCTCATGTTGTCAAATATGGATTACAAGGGCAACCCCTCAGCTATCATTTACACAACACAGGTGGACCTGAGTTTTTGGTCCAGGCAGACATCATAGAGCGTCAACAGGAAAATGCACACAGTATGTGATGTGCTCGGTCAGAGAGCGATGGCCCTTGAGGTGGAGTCACAGAGGACACAGCTTACATGCTGCCTGTGTGAGGACATTATAACAGAGATGTGTGAATGCCAAAATGTGTTTTTTTTTTGCATCATTTTGATATCATAGCATATGCTGTGGTCAGATAGACAGCTTTAAAAGGTTAGATTTTTAGGAGGACATATCTGAAAGGTAAACATTTGTAGTGAGGATTGACTCTTGAGACTAATGTATGTGTGACATGAGCTCATTCACCTATTTGACTTTATTATTAGGTTACTGTTTATAAGTCTAAATGAGACATTACATAAAGGAACTGGAGGAAGAAAATGTGCTATAAAGCATTTGAGGAAAAACTGTGAAGCACATGTGGGATTTTTGTTCAATGGTGCCCTCTAATGGTGATCAGAAGCAAAAGAGCTTGAAAACTTTTTCAACTGCATGACCTAGAAATCCTGCTGTCATTTACACATAACATTAAGGGAAAAAATCCATTGAATGTTTGAAACTTATTGTCTATTTTAGGCCTAAATGTCAATGAAAATCATGCTACACAGCAAATGATGAAGGTCATTTATAAGCATTGACCATTACTGAAAATGTTTGATGATAGATGGTTTCTGTGGCCCCCAGAGGCCAGTTTGAGCACTGTAGTTATGCTTCATAGAGCAGAACTGTCATTATGGTTTACAGCCTAATAAAATAGCAATTACATTGAAAATGGGAAATTCCAAATATTGAAACATCCCCTGAGGATTATAGCTCATTTCCAGAGTGAGAAAGATGAGAGAAGTTAATGAGACAAAGAGAAGTATGAGGATAGATAGATAGATAGATAGATAGATAGATAGATAGATAGATAGATAGATAGATAGATAGATAGATAGATAGATAGATAGATAGATAGATAGATAGATAGATAGATAGATAGATAGATAGATGTGTGTCTTCTCTTGATGATATCCATTTTTATTTACAAACCACTGACTTATGAGCATCCAGCCACAGGGAGCAAAATAAAATCAGCCGAAAAGAAGCAGAAGAAAAAAAGAGCCTCTCCTTGGATGCAGTGATTCATAGACCCCTTACACTCTGAAAAGCAGCTTGTGGAATAAACATTAAACCTTACACCTGCACTGCATGGGTCGTGCTGAGTTCAGATGTCAGAGGATTAAAAGTTGTACCTTGGCTGCTGCAGCTGCATGTGATTTCCACAAGAGGGAGGTGTCAGTCACACAATCAGAGAACCATACATGGGCTCTGAGGATGGAGAAAGGTTCATACCAGTACCAGCAGATCAACGTTTCCATGTATCCTATGAAATATCTCAACAGCTATGGGGTGGATTGCCATGAATTTTGGTGCAGATGTCCATAATGCCCACATAATGTATCCTATGGACTTTGGTAATTTCCTGACCTTTCCACTTGTGCCACCATGAGGCCGACATATTCTTAACAACTATTGAATGAGCTGCCATGAAAATAATGTCCCTTTAGGAAGAATTGTAAGGTGATTGTGTGACTTTATATCAGACCAAAACTATGATGTGTCCAGTACTTTGGCTCAAAGTAGCAAAAGTTAGGGTGCTAATATGCTCAACTAAGATGGTAAACATGGTAAACATTACACCTGCTGAACCAGATGTTAGCATTAAGGGCTGTCCACACTGATAATAATGATAACTATAACTATAACTATGATGACAACGATGTGAGCGTCCACACTGAGAATAACGGTAATGTCCTGTAAACAGCGGTGCATGCTCCAGCTGTGTCTGCAGCTAATTATTGATGAGCTGTTACTGCTGTAGTTTGTAGTACGGATAAATAAAAAGAAAACCAGAAGAGTTCAGAGGCGGCTGCTGATTCAGTGTGTTGATCAGAAGTATTTCAGACACTAGTTGCTGTGATGTTTCAGTTTTTACAGACCAAACTGACCCGCAGCAGATGTTGAAGCGCGGTGTGTAAAAGTGCATCGCTGCAGCAGTGACACAAAGTATGAGCATAGATCAATAAATAAATAATTAAATAAGGATTTTGTATGACAGTCAGCATTTTTATCGTTCATCAAATTACTCTGAAATGGATTCCAACGATATAGTTCTCCTCTATCGTTATCGTTATAGTTGTGGTGTGGACTCTGCCATCCATTTGAATTAGAACAACATATAAAACTATACATTTATAGCTATATTTATCGTTCTCAGTGTGGATGGTCCTTTACCATTGTGAATATGGCATTAGCATTTAGCTCACATTGCTGCTAGCACAGATTCACATTCACAAACACACACACACACACACACACACACACACACACACAGTAAATTAATATTTGCAAGCAAGAATACAAAAGAGGACTATGTTTTATTTTGGGAAACTGTCAAATAAAAAAGATTCAGTCTGTAAGAGAGTACATGATCAAAAAAGGGGATGGTCTTTAAGGAAGTAGCCTAGCTAAAAGTTTCATTTCCCCTTTCTGTTGCTATTTTTTGGCATGTTCTTTTTCCTTGTATGTGCCAGCTTAGCACTTCATAATACCAGTTCTTGAAATGTGCCACATAAATAGTCTTAGCTTTATTACTAATTTTGGAAGCCCTTTTTTTTAAACTTTACTTCCTTTCTTTTTGCAGGGAAGAAATCTCAAAAAATCTACCATCGATTTCTGAGTTCATTGGTTTAATGTTTTTTTCATTTTCACCCAGCTTCACCATGATGAGGATGTAAAAATGATGAAGATACTCAATGACTCAGAAGTTGCTGATGACCTGCTTGATCCAGTAGGTGAGCCTGGTGACACGAGTGTAGACGCCGTAGTAGTCTGGACGCCCGCAGCCTCTGCCCCAGCTCACCACCCCGGCCAGGAACCAGCGACCTGACGGCTCCTGGCAAACCAAGGGGCCGCCAGAGTCTCCCTGACAGAGACAGGCAATGTTAAAGGGGCAGGGGGGTTTAGATTTTATTGGCTCTACAGTAAAAATGACCATACTCATTGAAAGGGCTGATGATCAATACCAGTGACTCAGGCATGACATCACCGATTGCATGAATGTGCTGCTGTTAAGACTCATTTTATGGACTGTGTATGGGGAGGAATACACAGATAGATAGGATTTTCTAGATTCTCTGGACCTATCTATTTACATTGAGAGGCAATAGGTTGCAGGGTTTGTTTTGAGGACATGCGATTTTCACTTTTTTCATTAAATGGATTCCAAACAGAGAAAGAGAGAAAGTGACCCAATTCATACATACCTAAATTTACATTTCAGTGAAAAAATTATCTATAAAATATTACAAAAACACTACTGTTGTGCCAAATCATCTAAAAATCTGGCTTTATGTAATGATTTGGTGGTAACAGTTGCCTTTATGCACATCCAGCAGCAGATATACAGCAACATTGGCAATGATTTGATCCAATATTCACTCTTTTTTTACTCTCCACTAACTTCTGAGGAAAATATCTGCTAAATAGTCAACTATGTTAAACAACTAGATGCTCACTTTTTCTTTACAGTTAAAGATGCTGCAAATAAAGTTTCACATTTGATTGATAAACATACTGGTTATAGCAGCTTTGGATCACGCAATTAAGTAGAAAAAGAGCATTATATCTATGTGGTCTATGTATGTGTTTCTGTGTACCTGACAGGCATCTTTCTCTCCACTGCGGTAACCGGCACAAAGCATTCTGGGAGTCACCAAATGGCCGTAGGAGCGAACACAGGCCTCCTCACTGACGAGGCGAACGTCTACCTTCTGTAGCACGTTACTGGCACTGCCTGTAAGAGGTCAGAGGGCAAAGGTCAGCAAGGGAAGGCCAAAAGATGAATCCTTTTCCTGTTCATACACTTGAGACAATGCATGAACTCTCAAAATGAACCCAGAAGTCATCTCCTCCTTACTAATATCCTGTTTTTTAAGCCTGCTGAGAATTGAAACTAAGATAATAACTACTTATGTTTGATTCGCTTACTGAATGTCAATCCTAGAGCTTCAGATGACTTTATATGAGCAAAGTACAAACCACACAAATCAACTGTGAAATATCTCACAGACTGATGTCACATATATCCTCAGCTTCAGCAGAGCTCTGCTTGTAAAATCAGTCGTTAAACGTTTTACCACTCTACAATATTCAGCCTGAAAATGTTCTACATGACTGTAGCGGCCCTTTTTATGTGTGCAGTTACACACCAGCTCAATATGTAGTACATGTTTTATCTTAACAGCTAAATGAAACCACTTCACTGGAATTGTAGTGGTGTAACCGCATTGCATCGAATGTGCACGAATCAAGGTAAACTTTTTCCTCTCAAAAGATGCAAAACCGTCAACTTCTATGAATTTTTGAAACTGACTTCTTGTTCAAGCAACTTTAACCCACTTCATTTAGTTCATCACAATACCGGAAACCAGAACCACAAACTTCCACCCCCTTTACTTAAAGACAAAACTGTTTCTTCTTTTTAGTGTTTTTTTTTCATTTTCTGTGTTTAAGTGCAAATATTAATATTTTGGTGGTATTTTCAGTCTTAATTAATTATGTTTATTCTACTTTGGTCTCCTATTTTTTTTTCTTTCTTTATTTCCTGTCTTTGTAAGGCACTTGGCACTAATGTTTGAAATGGTCAGATCACTCTATTCACTCCCAGTACTTTAATCTAAATGCTTCATTGCTCCACAGACTTACTCCACAGCTTATGTTTGCTCTATTATTATGATAGTATAGCCTACTTTTTCTTTTGTATCACCACAAAAAAACCACCACAAGTGTTCAAAGTGTCCCAGAACAAGCGTGCTTTCAACGATTGCACAAGACGTATAAAAGGTCGCTTCCTGTGAAAATACTGCAGTCAGTAGAAAAAGTGTAGTGCTCAACATTTAACACGAAAAAAAGGGAATTTACAATAAAACAAAATACTCAAAAGCACCAAATAAAAGCCAATATTACAAATGTTTATGTGTGCACGATGCAGGGAAACATATTCTTCTGACGTCAGTGCTGAGATAAACTTTGTTGAATTCATTCATTCATTACTGTGAATGAATTCAACAAACCTGTGGAGTAACTGTGCAGTTGCTGTGGCCCAGTAGTTCCCATCATGACGACACATTAACACAACATACCAAAGATTACAAAACCTTTTGGCAATAACTTCCAAATAGCAGAAGTTTGTGAAATCTACCAGTAAAATTCATTGTCTACCAACTAAACCACTTCCACAACCAAACTTTCACCCTCTTACCCCCCCCCCCGCCCCCCGCCCCCCGCCCCCGATTTCTCTCCTCCCCTCTTCACCTCCCTCTCGTAGCGCCCCCCAGCCGGTGACCCAGCAGAGCAGGCCCGGCTCGAGCTGATGCGTGGGTGGGGGCAGGCAGGCGGGTCGAGCGTGCCCGGCCAGCAGCATGGAGGCGGGCCGATCCAGCTTCAGCAGGGCCAGGTCGTAGTCGTGGGACTCATCGTCGTAGTATTGGTGTAGGTGGATCCTCTGAACTCGCGCCACTTCCTCGGTGGGGCTGCTGCGTCTGAGACGGAGTTTTCCCAGATAGACCGTCCACATCGAGGGGGAGTAGAGACTGGAGGAAGAGGAGGAGAGAAGAAGAGGGCAATAAGTATGATTTTTTTCTTCCAATGGCACAAATGAATGTAAAATACCTCACTGATTTTAAATAGTTGCATTTGTTGACTGTTGCCAACTTCAAACGGTTTCTGTCTTTCAAAACTTACTTTCTACTTCAGAGCCAAATCTCTCATCCACTGAAGTTTCATGGCTCTCTGAGAGCTGCACAAGCTTTTAATCGCTGTACAAGAAACATTAAAAGAGAGCTAATCCTTTACAGTATGTTGCAAGCAGCTATAGCCGTGGCACTGATCCAACCGGCTGATGCTGGCTTTGAAAGATACAAGTGTATAAACGCATCCAATAAATACTCATTCGTGTGAGTCAGACATGCTGTCACAGCTAAGCCCTGAATAGTAGAGACATAGTCATATGTCATTGTGACATAATCATAAAAAAGTGCTAAAAATGCTACAAAATGTTCCATGAGATCAGCACATAAACATCTTTTACTGAAGATAATTAAAGTTTTTGCTCAACAACGTGCCCTGGGTTGTTTTTGCTCTAAAAACACTTTCTCACACCTCAAGTCACACACCACTTCCTCCCCTCTCTTTTCCTGTACTCACCGGTCGTCATAGAAACAGTGGGCTGCAGATATCACCCACTGGCTGGAGATAAGCGCGCCCCCACAGATATGGGTACCTCGTACCTGAAGGCTGGCCTGCCATGGCCATTCTCCCTCTGTGGCGTTGCCCCCCCCAACAATACGGCTGGGGAACTGCCTCAGTCCGCATTCTGAATACACACAGAAGTACAAAGGTGAACATGACATTTTTATAAGAGAGAAAATGCCTGTTTAAGAATGATACTGTGAGATAAGATCAGGTTTAAGAATGTATTGGTCTAACAGGAACCTAGTCAAGAGAAGCCGCATGAAGACAACATAAAAGTCAAAATACAAACTATGTCAAATTAAAGACAAACAGAAATACTTCTCACCACAATGTTTCTCATCGGAGGCATCAGGGCAGTCAGAGATGAAATCACACTCTGGATTTGGTTTCTTCAGGCATGTTCCATCAGCGCACACATAGGTCGTATCTGTACACTGCACAGCTGGACACACACACACACACATTGTGAATCACTTTGAAATGCTGTATGAACATCCACATGTAGATTTGAGTGTGTTCCAGTACCATCAGTACAGTTCAGCTCGTCTGTGCCATCGGGGCAGTCTGGATGTTGGTCACACACCTTGTAGTGGTCAACGCACTGACTGTCCTCTGGGCATTCGTACTGCGCCACACACACTTAAAAAGGACACACACACACACACACACACACACACACACACACACACACACACACACACACACACACACACACACACACACACACACACACACACACACACACACACACACAGACCTATGATGAGTACTGAGGTCACTGAATGACACCAGAAAGACATTAGCATTAGATTTAGCAACAAAGGCTACATCCTGCTCTGTGTTGATACATAAATGGACAACCAGTACAGTACATGTTGTCATATTTGATCATCTTTGGTGTGGGAAATGCAAAAGTAACAATATATCAACTATGAGTATGTAATACAGTTATTGATAATGATGATTGAAAAAGCGGCCCTTCCCTTTTTACTTTACAGAACATACATGCCATACTGTTATGCATCAGAAAGAGTCTATATTATATCATACACCTACTCATATACATTCTGTTTTTATATCTCATGATTGAATGTTTTTCCTCTCAACTCAATCTTTGCACCATCTGCATCCATTTCACTTTCTATACTATATATAAATCATACTGCCTTACTCATTGAAAACCACATTTTCACACTTTTAATCTGTTTATCTTCAATATCTATCTTTATCTATCTTATCTTACATTTTGTGTGCACTGATGTGTGAGAGTTCTTCTAGTTGATGTATATATCTTGTGAGTTGGGGTTTTATATAATGTACTTATTGTAAATGTTTTACCCAGAAGGCCCAAGCAGCTATCTGACCAGCATTAGTTTTGCAGTAATACCATCATCTTCACCTTTTGATGAGGTCATAGCAACTTGAATTGTTGTTTTCTTAGCTTTCTCTTTCCATTGCTTCATCACATGTTGTGTATTATCTCTTGGCTGTCACAGCATATGAGTTTTTGTCTATCATAAAGTCAAACTGATTATAGTTTTAGCTTGACAAGTTTTCACTTTGCCAGAAATTGTCAACCATCCAAGTAGGTTTAGCGACAGAATCGAGAAGAAAGCCCATCAGATCAGATCAGATCAGCATCACTCACAGATTTTAAAGCCAGCTTGCTTTCATGAGCAACAAGCTGACAAGGCTCACGTTACAGATGCTTGGACAATCCGGCCCTTAGCAGTTTTTATGATACAAAACCATCAACTTTTTATCTTCCAAAGTAACACAGCAGTCAATTCGTTATGCTGCTCCAGTTTCAACAGGAAACACTGTGCAGGATGTTGTGTGTGAATTCATACGTTTAAATCTAAATATATATACCACAGTTCCTCTCATCAAGTCCACTGGGACAGTCCTTTATTCCATCACAGGCGGGGACACACAGGCCGTTCACAGTGCACAGAAACTGACCCGGGCAAGCTGTGAAACACACAAATGCATGCAGTCACACATCTGTATTCAAAAAAACTGTATTCAATCAATTTTACCTATTGATTGCTTTATCTGAAATGTACTGTGCAGTCTCTTCTGCATCCATAACTTACGATCTGATTGGTTAAAGACGCTGTAATGCAGCTGCAGGCCCGGCCCTGTGAGTGACACCTCTGATGTCATGACAACAGTGGCAGTCGTCGAGAGCAGGAAGAGGCGTTCGCTGTATGGCTGGAGGTTCCTCGTACCACACAGTCTGATAATAGACAGAGATACTACAGTATGATCAAATGGAAGTCAAAGGGTTTGTGTCTTTTTTGATGTGCATGGAAGTTAGCATGTGATATACTGTTTGGTCTATTCCTCCTCTGTTGCTCTTCCTGAGGTTTCCTGAGAGTTTTGTCTTATTTGAATCAAGAGGATGTTGAATCTAAGGATAGAGGATGTTGTATCTCTGTACCGATTGTTGTGGCCCCCTAAGGCAAATTTGTGATTTATGATATTAGGCTATAAAAATAAAAACTTGATTTGACTTGACTTGAACTCCTGCTATGTTTCCCTATAGGCTTCCTCTTCTTTTGTTCTTTTTGGCCAGGCCTCCTGACTCTCATTGTTTTTTTGGGGTTCATTTTGGTATTCATAGTTTTGGTAAACGTACGTATTCTTTTCAAATGAATCAACTTGGCGATCGTGAGTTTGGATTCTGTGTCTTATAGGTCGGTCATCTTTTGAGCCATTTGTAAGTTTTGGTGGCCATAACACACACACACTGAAGGTAAAAATTGGCAATGCATGAAAAGCTCTCAATCAATCAACCAATCTTTATTTGTATAGCGCCAAATCACAACAAAGTTCTCTCAAGGCACTTTACACATAGAGCAGGTTCTAAACCAAACTCTTCAGGTTTTAACTTTAAAGAGACCCAACATTCCCACATGAGCAACACTTGGAAACAGTGGCAAGAAAAAACTCCCTCTTAACAGGAAGAACCCTCAGAACCAGACTCAGAGTGGGAGAACATCTACCTCGACTGGTTGGGGTTGAGAGTTATGTAGCTATCTGCAGTATATTGAGATGCTGTTGCCCACTCTCGTTGGTGTAGGAAAATGTGACGACATAACAGAGACAGAAAATTAATGCTGTGTAATAATTCTGCCTATTTAACACAATATACGTATTTGAAAGTTTAATCATTTACTTTTTTAATCATAACTGAAAACACCTGACTAGTCTGCACATTGTGACTTACATGGAAAACTTTGACCTGCACCAACGCTTCCTGTCAGATAGCAAACTACGCAGACTAAAAATAGTCATTAGATTAATCTGGTGGAAATATGCACAACCTTTTTCTGATCTCTGTACACATTTTGCGTAACATCTATCTATTGATGTCCTCTACGTGTGGTTTTACTGAGGAAAAATACAGACTAAAGATATAGGGCTCAACCTATAACACCTGTGCCTATTAAAAGTTTTTATATATTTAAGCTGTGGTGAACAGACTTTCCAGTTGTTCTCATTTGAAGATCAAACACCTGTAGCACTATACAGATGAGTTTTAAAATGTCTTCACGCAGCAAAATTTAACCCATGACTAGATTTTGGTGTTCAAAGGTCAAAGTTGTGACATCACAAAATATCTTTTTTGGCCATAACTCAAGAATTGATACATTGATTATGACAAAATTTCCCAAAAATGTCTAAAATGATTAAGTGATGACATTTGATATCTAAAAAGGTCAAATGTGATATTATCTGACTGACTTGTGTGTCCAAGCAGTTATAGATATTGTAGGAGATGAATGACAATATCCACATTAACAAACCCTTAACAAAGGACTTTATGTAATATTCAACATTATGAAGGCCTATGTTAATACTTTTGGTAATTTTTTGCTTCATAATTGTCTTCAGTCAATATTTGAAGATCATAGACGAATCCACTACTTTTCATTAAAACTCTAAATATGACAACTTAAATGATTACCTTACTACTGCAATTGACTTAACTTTAATAAAACCCTTAATTAACTTGGTAGAAAAACACCAATTAAAGATATTTCAATTTCAAATTAGACTCAGTTTTATCAAGAAAAAGGCTTTAAATGTCTCGTATTATAGTAAAACATGAGGCAGCAGCTTAACATGGCTTTATGATAATTTCATAATATTCTAATATTCTGCAAAAAAACACTTTTATGACCATTATTCAACGCCTTTACTCAGGAACAAAAGGGTAATTTGGTAAGATACTGAACTCTTCATCTTGAAACTCTGATGATTGTATTGATCTTCTGTGCTGCTGGGTTGATGAGGTGTGTGAAGCATCCACATTTTAAAATTTGTAGCTTCTTTGCTGCAATATTCATATTTAAAGCATTGTGTACTGTCTGGAAAATACACTGAATACCTCTTATTACATTCCTTCAAGTCTGGATAGACATGGATGTAAACTGCAACTTGACTGGTTGGTGATGGCATAAAAGCACAAGGCAGTTTTTTTCTAGTTTAATCCCACTGAGGTACTGAGTCACCCTCTGTTCCTCCAGACCAGCTGGACTCACTGTGGTAAAAATCTACCTGCGGTTCTGGATGATCCACGCTCCCTGAGTACAGGCCTGGTTGTAGCTGGCTCGGCTTAGCTCATAGCCCTCAAATGTCAGAGATAAGCCCATCCCTTCACTGGGCATCTGAACACACACACACACACACACACACACACACACACACACACACACACACACACACACACACACACACACACACACACACACACACAGACACAGACAGAAAAAACCCAACGTATTTTTGGTAAATTTCATGCTAAAAGGGTTTTGCGTGTTCTTTACTGGCCTCAAATGTCAAAAATGAGTCAAATTTGATCTGTAAAGGTTAAGTAATGTATGCAATTGGGTGAATGATTAGATTGATGATTAAATGAGCAAATTTATCAGTTAGTCCATCAACAAGTGTCTTACAGTAAAGTTCCAGGTACAGTTGGTGTCGGGGGGGTAGTAGCTGGGAAAGAAGGGTGTCTTCAGTGCACCCTGGATCCCTGATACTGCTTTCAGCTCTATAGTGTAATTACAGTCTGAGAAAGAGACAGTGAGAGAGAGAGAGAGAGAGGGAGAGAGAGAGAGAGAGATGTTCCTCAAAATAAAAATCCATTCTCATTTGAGGCCTCAATGCATTTTAATTACAACACACAGAATGAGAACAAATTTCATCTTGGATTCTGTGGCGTCTACGTTCCACCATTGTCTGCATCTGAGAACAGAGCCTGCAGGTTTTCATACAAACTGGCTCAATCAGGTCCCAAGTGGTATTCATTTAGTTATGTCGGAGATGACTCACCGCACCACTGTTTTTTTTTGCGTATTTTCCCTTGAAAACGAAATAACATCATTAACTTATTCTGGTTTAATGTCAGTTGCTGAATAATCACATCTTTGTTTTTTTTTCCTATGAAACATTTAAACTCCTACAGCCGCTGATTGATAAAGTGGCAAAACATGTTATTCAGACATTCATGTAGCCAAAACGATGATGTATCATTTTTTAAATAATATTATTAGAACGTTGAGGACTGACGGCGTAGTGTTATAACGCTAGTATAATAATAGTGCTGTGGTCTGTGAAGCCCCTGTGGGTTCATGTGTGGGGACTAATTTCTCTCTCGCTTGCAGGTGAAGAGCTGAGGCTGATTGCAGTAACTCAGATCATCTGGGTCCAACGCCCTGTAGCTTATAATGTGATTCCTCTTTCTCATTCATGGGAAGGCTGTGCTAGAGCTCAGAGCATCCTGCTGACTCTCTTCCCTCTGCTTCTCCCCACAGGCATCACCATCTTTGGTTTGGTTTCTGGATATGCATCTTCAGTTGTAGATATCGAACACCCTCACCATTCATCATCCAGCCCTTACACTACTGATGCCACACATTTTTTGGCTTAGATAAACTTATTTTGTTAAACATTTGTCATGGTGTGTCTCTCTTTTGTCATGGTCAGTCGATAGAAAGCTAATAGCATAGATAACCAACCAAGAGCTAACAAACTAATCAAAGGACATAAGAAAAGCCATGAACATAAAGTCTGTTTGCAGGACGAAGTAAAAGAATTGGTCTGTTAAGAATCATCGACGTGACCAGAAGATGGATGTTAACGACTTTTGTAATCACTTGACTTTTAAAACCTCATGGGGTTGACATTTTTGTCATTTTAAATTAAAAGTCTTCGCAGTTAATGAATGTCTCTTATTGTCTATTTGCATAATGACATTCCCATCAGCCTCAGCCTCAGGTTTTTATTCTGCTCACTGAATTGCAAAGTAAATAATTCACATTTCAGTGTACTATACTTCATCCTACTCCTTTCAGTCTTGTGGATGTAACATTTGTGAACTAGTAAAGAAGATCTGGGCATTCAGGTGGTCTTACCTTGGTGGTCCCAGGCCTGTGCAGTCAGAGAAAAGGGGTCCTTGTAGTTGTACAGACCCTGTTTCCAAACTACTGTCATCCACTCGCCTGATGAAAGGACACGGACTATACGTTCATGTCTGCTGCAGCCATAAACCCTAAAGGATAGAGAGAAATATGGATAGAAGGAGTTAGAGGCAAAGATAATTAGTGACAGGTGGTGAAAACATCGATAAGTAGGGATGCTCGATATTGACTTTTCTGCCAATATCCAATATTCCGATATTCCCCAACTCTTAATTTCCGATACCGATATATCACCCAATACCGATGCAGGCTGTTAGGTAACAACATATATCCTATTGTGGAATTAACACAATATGTCACTGCCATATTTATTTATAATTACAAATTGACTATAGTTCCAAACCACAGACATAAGCCCCGTTTCTGGAGGCGGGACCTTTCCAGGAAGTCTTCTCGCTCGATCCTCTCAGCTGTTGCGTCTCCAACAGACACCCAGATAAGACCCACCGGACTCTGACAGAGGCTACTCGCCGAAAACATGACAGAGAAAATGACAACGAGGAGGTAAACCTCGTTTCTGGTTTGTGTATTCGTGTATGTTGCAGTGGATGCTATGAACTTGTTAGCCACGGTTAGCAATCCGCGAGTCTAGCGTGTTGTTGTTGTTTTACGTCATCAAGCGCGCGCAGGTAAACGTCCCATGCTGCGTTCATGCAGACTCGGAAAGGCTGAAATGTACAGAACAGACGCCGGTTATAAAAACCCGATACCGATACTTCCCGATATCACATTTTTAAGTAAATATCAGCCGATAATATCGGACATCACTACCTACCTAAGTGAAAAAGAGTCTGGAACAGGGTTAAATTAAACATTTAATCCAAATCTCTAGTCTCTAATTATGCACTGACTTTGGAAGAAGTGGACAGAAAGTGATGTGAATGTGTTGTTCTTCTTATTTGCAGACAGCAGTGACCAACTGATATCAGGTGTTTACCAGAGGGTTAATATTGGCCTCATATGTCACAACTAATATGTACAGTATCTGTCTAATTGTTTCCTTGTCTCTGTGGATGAAACTCACGAGGTGATGAGGTGAATATCAGTAGGGGTGAGGGAGTCATACACCACCAGTCTGTCGCGGCACTCTGGCAGCAGCCACTCCATGTGGAGCTCCAGCTGGGAGCCAGGGGCGGCCTGGAGGTGCCACATGCAGGAGGAACGCTGCGTGTCGGGGCCGCGGAGAGCCACAGGACTGCTGGACACCAACTTTTGATAACGGTAACAGTCTGGAAGAAGAAATTGTAAAGAATAATGAGGAGCGGTAGAACTAAGCTGTCCTTGTGTGGGAACTGTTTTGAGTAAATTTTGTGTTGCGGTTGAGACTGACTTATGTGTCCAAGTTGTTACAGATATTGTAGGAGATGAATGACAATATCAACACTATCGATCCCTTAATAAAGGATTTGATCTATTACTCAACATTATGAAGGCCTATGTTATTCATTTTGGTAATTACATTGCATTGGAACAACCATGTATAGCAGTGCATGCAAGAAGAATACTGCAGATCACTGCAGTACATGCAGAAAATGAATTTGCTAATTATTTTTTATGATGCATACTCATAGACCAGATGAATAAAAAAGCATTGAAAGAAACTATAATTATGAATAAGGAAATGAAAATACACAGTTATACCAAATGAGGCTTTGAGAAGTTCTATAACTTTGGAGTCGGTCTCTGTAGGGAGCAGAACAAAAAGACAGAAGAGAAAATAAAGAAGAAGGAAAAAAAACACTTTCCATTCCTGTATTTTCATGTCTTCACACACACACACACACACACACACACACACACACACACACAGAGAAAGTCTCCCCTCTCTTTGCTTCCCCTCCTCTCTTTCTCTCACCACTGATGGACAGCGAGGGGAGGTGAAGGAGGTATCCATCAAAGCTGACCGTCTCCTCTTCCTCTGACCTCCAGTAACCTCTCAGACCGTCCACCACGCTGCTGGTTACCTTTTCCAGTCCCACCCTCTCAACATGGCTGCTGGGCACAGACAGTATTATCCAAAAGTGAGCCACAACACTCCCTTCCCTGCAGAAACAAAGCAGAGACCAACATTTATGGTGTTGAGGAGATGTGAACAGTCAGAATATGGCTTTCCTTCTGTTTGTTTTGTTATAGAAGTTGCAACCATTTTGGCTATCGTCCATCTGTTAAAGGGTATAATAAACCAACAGTAATGGAGACAGTGGGCAGAGTTCACAAACCTATTATACAATCAAGTGTGTGTTTGATATTTTTTTCAGGTAAAGCATTTAAGCTCTGAAAAGTCACCGTGCATCTCCTACATACACACCACAGGAGATGATGTCAGCTGAAGTTCAGCAACAGGACCACACCCGTTCTCACAGTCCTCTTCCGTTCACAGCTCTACAAATACCTTATGCCATATGCAGTTAATCATAATGGGGAGTTTTTGCGGTTTGTTTCTGTGTCAGCTTTCGTTCATTTATAACCATTTGAGGCCTGTGCTAATGGTCCCAGTATATGTTGTTTTGAGCCAGTTCTTGTTTCTCCAAATCTCTATATTGGAGCTGGCGAGTGCATAAGAAGTTGGCATGACCCATAGAGCCACAATGGTCACATTTAAGGAACATACATCTGGTTAAAATGAGCTGGAAATATCCTTTAAATTAAGATATAAATGCTCCATATGTCTGTGGTCTATTTGGAGCACCACAATGTTAGGATTGCAAGTTGCACTTTTTTTTGAATAACATAATATAAAATACACATCACTTCAAACCAGCTTGAGCACTTATTAAAAGTGAAACCACAACACCAATAAAGGGGGCACCCAGACTTGAACTGAGGACCTCTTGATCTGCAGTCAAATGCTCTACCACTGAGCTATACCCCCTCTGATAAGTAGATGATCATTCAAAACATTGATTATATAAGCTTGCTGATGAATTGAACAACTGGATGAAGGTGAAAACAAGTGGTTCTTGTTCATTTTCAAGCACACCAAATAGAAATCAGTTCTAAAATAATCCATGCTTCACTCTTGGGATCAAAGCTGATACTTGTTAGAAGTCACCAGAGTATTACAGGGGGCACCCAGATTTGAACTGGGGACCTCTTGATCTGCAGTCAAATGCTCTACCACTGAGCTATACCCCCTTCCTTAAAATAAGTACCATACTCACAATATTCATTATAGGCTGAGTGATTATGTTTTTTTATTTGGCTTCTTATGAGCAAAAACATTACTGAGAGTCGTTACTTCCTTCTAAAACAAAAAAAGTCTGATTCAGTTACCCAAAAGCAAACACAGTGGTGTAGTTGAAGTATCGAGAAAGGCAAGAGCTCTTCATTATCTTCTCTACCTGAAACACAGAGAAAGAAAATATCACCTTTCACATGAGTGTATTAAACCACATCTAGGCCTATGTATACCCACATCTAAATATTGCTGCTTCCTTTTTTACAAGTAGTAGTTAAGTTCACAAATACCTAGAAAACCCACACCTGTGAACTCCCATGCCATATGAGCCATGTTATTCAAGTGTACATTAGTATCAAGGGAATGAATGATCCCTGCTCACCATGCTCTGTACTCCCTTGGCCTCTTTCTTGAACGCACGGCTGCTGTGAGAGGACAGATCAGCAGAGAAGTTCCTGTTGAGGATTGACACATAGGCCGTGTACTGCTGCTGGACACGGGGCTCCAACACCCAAACCTTGTACTCTGTCGGAGAGAAATGTATGAAGATCGATACAGCATGAATAAATATGTAAATATAACACAAGAAAGGAGGGAAAAAAGTCGCTCACCCAGGAAGTACCAGGCCAATGCGGCTGCTCCAGCAATGAGGATGATGATGAGGATGATGAGAAAGGCCAGGAGACACTTGCAGGAGCGAGTCTTCCTGATGGGTTGAGCCACAGTTTGTGCACCAGTTACTATCTGTGGAGATACACTTAATTTCTTAATAATAATGAATCTGCAATGTTGAAAACAAACTTGAATGATTGCACAACAGAGCACACAAGGCACTGAGATGTTTCCCAGTGGACTATATTTAGCCACAGGGCTGTTAGGTGCTTTGTTTTTAACTGGTGGGTGAAATGTGTCTTCTTACAAAACAGCATTACATTTTTGATTTTTGGAAATATAAAAAAAATATGTAGAATATTTATTAAAAGCTATATTTTTTTTAAAAAAATAATACAGCCACGGGGCGTTTTGAGGGGTACAGAATGAAAGTATTGCTTTTCCATAAAAAAAAATTTTTTGTCTGAATTAATATTTTTAAAATTTTTTGACGGGTTCGACAATGACGTTCTGACACGTTCTGTGTACATTGTACCAGCCAATTAGCGACAGGAATTGCGGGTTGCCAGGGTTGTCTGTTGTTCCGGTGCAGGCTGCAGCTACTGTAGGCTGGCACTGGGTGAAATGGAGTTGTAAACAAGCAGAGCCGTGTTGGACTCACTAAAACCAGCGTTTTTTGCTCTCAAGTACAACTTTTCATCACAAAACTTCGAAGGTAAGACAGAATATCTGTTAGTCGCTGTAAATAAGTGGTTGTTTACCTTTTGTATGCTGCTGGTTCACTGAGTTTTTAGCGCAATAATAGTGGTACTGTTGATCTCGCCAGGGTCTTAGCTTTCATATGAGATGCTATTTGTTTGTGTACCATGAAGTATCAAAACGGTAGCAATGGAAATGTGGAGAGTGGGTTGACTTTCTGACGCTAATCGGATTTTGATATTTGATCATTAACCTCTTAACGCACGCTGTTCCGTTCACGGGACGGGACGGATGTTAGGAGGTAGCCACACGTTCTTCTGAATGTTTTAAACACCAACCCTTAAACATATATACTCATGCCGTATATTGTTGGAAAGCTTAGATTGTCCTGATTCCTTCAAGACCACTCACGACTTATATGGTTGCTCACAGCCGTAATAGTATTAGCGATTAGCTTGGCTAGCCACTCAGCTAAGTGAGAAAAGCTATAATGCCTACATACCTTCAAAGTCTTCCCTTTATCCACAACGATCATCTTATGACTCAGGACTTTCTGTACAGCTCGCCAAGTATCCATTCTTGTGAAATATGAAATCCGTTTCCATAAAACCGGAATATTTTCCTCAATATGTCCATGTATTTAGTCCAACACGTAACGTAATAACACAAATAACAAACCATATACGGTCCGTTTACGTCATTTCCTGACCTGCGCGTCCATCTCAGAGTACACGTGACTAGATGTTTACGACCGTGAGCCTCTTCTGCTTCTGACGACATGCAGAGACATTGCTGCTACTCCCACTGGCGTTACAATGTAATGTACCTCGGTGGTTTCAAGTCAGTTACAGCGAGGGTATGTTCGCTTCCTTTTTTCAAAATAAAATCAGCAACTCTATCGTTATGGTTTTCTTAATAATAAAAGGCAACGGGTGTTTTATTTTGTGAAAATGACCGGAAGTGCGTTACTCGCTACGGCTAACTTGAGTGGCTCCGAATTCGCAGGAACAAAACTTTAAGCAGATGTTATTTGGACAAATTAGCGTCACATTGTGGATCTAAAGGGCTACTTTCTCGCCTAAAAAGGTTAGACATGTGGATAAAGTGGTATATTTACAGAGTTAGAGCTAAAATAAAATCCGGCACCGGACCTGGCAACCCGACTGCTGGAATTACTTTTTGGTTGTTGCGACTACGATCTCGAACATTAGATGGCGTTGTTCTGCTCATTCTACATATTCTACCTTTAAGCACTTAGTGAATTAGTTGTATTTTTATTCACGTGTCACCTACCTCTGAACTGTCAATGCTATAATGAACCTGTGATCATTTAAAATATATATAAAAACAACATATATGTTAACAGAAAGCTTTTTAATTACAACTTTTTTGGGTAAATGTTGATGCCGATATTAGGGAGTAAAAAATGTCTGATATCTATATTTTAAATGATAATCTTATACATATTATATATACTTAAACGCATATATTTTTGCAAAGATCCCTCAAATGTGGTTGATGTATATATTTTATTGTGCACTGAAACAGGAAACTGAAAGAATTTAATAATCATAAATAACTATAAATTAAAAAACACAACAAAAAGCATTTACGTATAAGCTTGAATAAAGAAAAAGGATCACATATACATAAGATGATACCTATATACCTAAAATAAAAATATCAGCACATATTAGACAACATATAATATAATATGATCTGTGATAGGCCAATATTACTGACATATTACTGACTTCTATGAAGGTTAGAGATGAGCCACATCTCTGCTCTGACGTGTGAAAAGGTGAGTGGGTGAACTCACTCACCTTTACATTCACGTAAGCAACAACTTATCGTGGTCAAAAGCCACATTTCTCACTAATAATTTATCGTTAGTGGTCCTGGTCTGAGTGGAAAGTGCTAGTGAGAGATGATGATGAACAGAGATACTAATAAGTGGTGTAATATATTCAATATTTGCAACTGTCATCATATCTATAATCTTTATCTCTTACATACTGTTCATATTCTGACTCATTAATTAGTCTCTACACCTTTTCACATTCATAAATTCCCCATCAGTCATTAATAAACTGATTAATCCTTCAATTGATAAATCTTATAGGAAAAAAGACATTCACAATAACTATTTTATAGAACATGATGAATACAGCAACATGTTGGATGCTGATTTTTTCATCTTTGTACATTTGCTTATATGAAATGTGCACAAAAATGTAAAAAAGATGCATTTTATTTGCATTTTTGTAAACTGTGGGTCACAAAATAAATGTGTAGAAGGTGTTTTTATAGCTTTCAAGTGTATAAATGACTCAAATTTGACCCTGAACAGTATTTAAGGGTTAAGACAACCTTGTGCAAACATTTATATTGATCATTTTACCCACTTCCATCATGAATTTAAAACACTGAGAATTTAAAATGTTTTACAATTTTAATATGCGTGCATTTGCAGTAAAAGAGCAAATCTTTTGTCCTTGTGGCGAGACTCAAACAAGGAAGGTTTGTCCACTAAATGGGACATGCAGACAGATTTTAAAGAAATATCTTTGTGGAATAAGCTTATTTGCTTTCTGGTGGAGAGTTGGATCAGAAAATCGATACCGTTCTTAAAAGGGAGTTCTTTCAATCTTATTATATAAAGCAAATATCTCCTAAAATGTTGAACTATTCCTTTAAATGCAGGAATACAGACTTTTAGCCTTGAGCTAAAGTTCTTCAGCTTTAATCCAGTGTAGATACAATACCTCTGGGGTTCATTGAAGTATTCTGTATTTATGAATGTGGATTAATTTGCCTCTCAGTGTGTGAAGCATTCATGAACCCAAGAATATATGAATGAAGCTTCTAAATGTGGAGATTTAAGCCTAAAGGTCCACAGTCAACCAAAACAAGAGCTTTTCCATCATATGAAGGCCTTCTGTTAAACACTTATTTATTCTAACACCTCTACAGGTTTGACACATTTATCTGAACATACTGACTGATAAACCTCAGATTAAAACATATGTATTTCAGTGTTTGCCTTACTGACCCCATTGTTCAGAGAAGCGGGTGCAATACCCTGGTCACATGAAATGGACTTCTTAGACCCCTGTCCGAGCGCCATTGTGTCACTCCAGATCCCTCGTTCCTTGAGAAAACATCTCACTGTCAAGTGAGCAAGCTCATCGATGTCTGAATTTACAATTTAACTAAGCTTTTAAAGCATCTCTGGTAAGCACACAACCAGACATGCTGCTCCGACAGACAGAGAATGGCTGCCTCTTTGTTTGTAAGTCCAAAGGTAAAAACATGTCAGTCAATATTTCCCAAAGCTTGTTTGAATCCGTCCATTTCTCAAAGATAGGTATATATATGCTCTGACTGATAGTAGAATAAAAAACACATTCACAAAGCCCTGACTGGTAGCTTAATTACAACTGATCACACAGGTAGCAAAGCACAGCAGTGAGTCAGGTAGATAGGCAGCAGGTACGCTGATGTCAAAAACTCTCACCTAGCAACAGTGATGCTCCGAGTCACCTCCCCCTGCACAAGTAGATCTGATGGGAGTGGAGCAGGGATAGGCTATAACTCATTTCTCCAGAGTTCATTTTCCATGAAAACAAGACTCCCCAGTGGACCATAATGTAAGCACATAGTGAGGAAGTCTAAGGCACCAACAGACATTTGTATATATCAGGATCGTGTATTTTAAATTATGAGGCAAACAAAACATTTGGTAGATACAATCAAATTTATTTGCATGGTGTCTTTATAAAATAGCTGCCTCTTTTCACTTTTCACTCAATTCAAATATTTTCCCTTTAAAATTCAGCATCCATCATTAGTTATGCTCTAGAGTAATGTTTGGATGAATATTTCACCACATGCATATCACAAGTACATGATATATAATACACACTTTAGGCAAAGTAGCAGTGCAAAAAAATAAAAAAAACAAAATGACAAGAAGGTGGTTAACTCCACAGAATACAATACAGAAATGCATCAAAAACTGACCATGGGTTTTAACTAGTAGAGCAAATGATATAAAATATTATATACAATTTATCTTACTTATATTGTAATAATGTAAGAGAAATGTTGTTTTAAGGTTCAGTGTTACACAGTGTGTGTTTCAACATCTAGTGGAATCCTTGTTTTCCTATTAGTGGTTACACTGATCTCTCACAGGGAGAATATTTGTCAAAAGTCGGCATTTCAGAAGAAGGATGTGTGAGTGTGATTAAGCGACCAACTGAATACCCCTCCCCTCATAGTCCACCTACAACCTACAGTGACTGTGAAACTACATCAAATGTGAAAGACCCCCTAAATTCACACACTGGACCATTTAGGCAGAATTCATCATTATCTGCAAGTATACGCATCTTTAAAAAACAATCAGCTCAGACTTATTTTATCACATCACTAACAACACTGGATAAAAACAATATGATAAAAAACAAGTTAAAAAAAAAGTTCTCACACAATGAGCAAAATAAAATATACATATATTTGAACTACAAATATATATATATATTACAAAGACCTCAGAATCTGTGGCCTTTTTGACTTTGTGTTAAACTGGTTCAAAACATACATTAAATGGAGCAAGTCAGCAGCTATAAAACTCCTAATCTAAATAAATGCATGAGCAATAATTTCTGAAAGTTAAATGAGGACGAAACTGAGATCCTTCGAGTTGACCCAACAAAAAGAAAAAAGTTGTTTAATAATGTGGAGCAATAAACTTGCTAGGTTAAATATGAGGTTATTTCAGCATTATCATAGATTTAGATCTAAACTTCACGTCCAGAGGTGGGAAGTAACAAAGTATTTGTACTTTTTACTTGTTTCAACCTCGGTCACATTATAAAAAGAAGACATGACATGCAAATAAGTTATAGAAAAACGTTTTTTCTTTTGGTGTGTGCACTCCATGAAAGTCCCGACAATGTGAGCAGACAATGCAGACAATGCAGGAATATTACAGCAGCAGGAAGACTCCTTCCATACAAACACAGTTTACAGAGGGCCATTATAACAGCAGTTTGTGACAGTTTTAACAGCTTTTTTTGGCTCGTAGCAAAAAGTGATTTTTTTTTTTTACGATTTTTTGGAGGCACATTTTTGCATTTTTACCTTTATTTGATAAAGGGAGGGGACCTCCCTCTATCAAATAAACCTGCAGCCAAAACAGGGATGCTGCTGCTGTTATGTGGCATGTGCCTCATTTTTTTAACAAACAGGAAAACTGAGTTATTAAAAGAGGTATTGTGTATCATTGACAGTAAAAACATATTTTTACTTTTTTACTTAATTACATTTTAAAGCCTGCACATTCTTACTTTTATCTGAGTAAAAGAGTTGAATCAGTACTTCTGCTTTTAGCAGAGTTTTTTATAGATTCTGTATCTGTAGCTCTACTTAAGTACAAAATGTGAGTACTTTTGCCACCTCTGTTTAGCTCATTCAAAACGCTGCAGCTCAGCTATTAACCAGAACCAAGAGGAGCGAGCACATTAGTCCAGTTTTAGCTGCTCTGCACTGGCTTTCTATAACATTTAGAATTCCCTTTAACATCCTCCTCCTTACATTCAAAGCCCTAGATGGGTTACATTGCTAACTGCCTTTTTAACTATTTTCCTTCAAGAACACTGCAACCATTTGCTGCAGGTTTATTGGCCGTTCCCAGCCACAGCTGAAAGAAAATTGGAGATGCAGCCTTCGTCAGTTACACCCCAAAGTTAAGGACCAATGGATATCAGTGAAGCCAGCTCACTAAATATTTTTAAAAGGAAGCTAAAAACTTATGTCTTCACTTTAGCCAATCAGGAAACTAGTACATAGGTCAATACTACATCTGGTTTAAATATAATAAATACAATAAGAATACATTCATTCAATGAAGGTTTATAACAGTAAAGTTCAGGAACAGAGACCACGCCCCATACCTGCTCAAATTCCGCACAGGCAGAAAACATGCAGTACAGAGATGTTTAACATTTATGTTCATCAATATGCACTGTCCCTATCCAAAAATAAACTATTACTACTATTACTACTAAAGGATAATATGATGTGTCAATTCAGTAATCTGTATAGTATATATATCTAACAGAAGACCTTATACTTTATTTACAGGGATACTGTATCGTAGAACATTAATTGTTTGGCTTACTGAACAGATTTCTGTCTGTTTTAGCTCTGTTTCTGTGCCACTGGCATATATCCATCTCCAGAGGGCTCCACTGACTTGGAAGTTGACATCAGAGCAATTCTTTCCAGTAGGTGACATGGCAGAGGTTGCTGAGCTGGACTGAAAAGTGGCCCAGAGAACCTGAAAGGCAGTGATGTGGAAAATGGCAGCATGCACGGTAAAGCACAAGAGGCAGGAGGAAACGGGAACCTCGTAGATTCAGTGGACTTGTCAATGTCCTCCATGCTGTCCTCTTGACTCAGCTGCTCCTCGCCCCCACTGCTCACACCTGAATCCAGGCTAAGGAGCTCATTGCTCTCAGCCTGCAGCTTCTGGACTGGTTCGTAACCAGAACAGACCTGAATGGACCCTTTGCAAACAATACCTCCGCTGCTATTACCAAATAACTTCCGAAAACCTTCATCTTGCCCATTGTCTCCTTCCCTCTCCTCCTTGGTTTGTGGTACCTCATCATGGCTATCAGTCATATTGATGCTATCTGCCTCCAGGCTCTCTTGACTGACCTCTTCCCCACTGCACATACCTGAATCTAGACTCTGGAGCCTGACACGTTCAGCCTGGAGCTTCTCAACCCTATTATAGTCGAAAATGACTGGTATCGGCTTGCTGTTGCTGCTGCGTCTGGTAAGCAGCTGTAGAATCTCCTCGTTTTTCCTACTTTCTTCTACCTCTCTATCCTGTTCTGCAGTGTTACCATTGCCATGACTACCAACAGGCCCATAAGGTGAATCAGTCGGACAGGGCGCCAGATTCCCCGCAGTGAGAGAGGTGACAGGAGGAAGAGGATCAAGGTGGGAGTAACTGGGGTTGGAGAAACTGGAATTGGTTGAATCGTAGCTGCTTTCGGTCCTCTTCTTCTCGAGCAGTGCCATGTCTGGCCTGCAGGGCACAAAACCATCCACATTGGCTACCTCTACTGTGGCAAATTCCTCTGGTTTCAAGAAGGAATTTAAGGATTTGTTGGTGAATTGAGGACTCGGCCAACTCTGGAGGATAAAGGGTCAAAAGTTGAGAAGTAAATAAAACATGAATACAGAATAATTTAAATTTGCACTGGACTATGAGTTTATCATAAAGTCTAAAAATAGGCATATACAGAGTGTCTATGGTTGTCGTATATGAGACAGTTGCAACCTTTTGGAATATAAAAATAACATGTCTGTCACTTCAGTGATGACTAATTTTTTCTGTCGGTTTTCAAAGCCTATGTGGGCGATTTGACTCCTACAACATGCTTTTGTGTCATGTTTTTCCCCTGTCTTATTTTGATATGTGGTCTGGTGTGTTTTCTTTCATTAAAGCTGCACTAATCAATATTATTGTATTGACAATGTATTCAAATGATTGTAAGGTTATATGAAATGGGTTGCTGACAGTGACAAAGCTGATTTTCTAAGTATTTTTTCGCTCGTTGTTGTTACTGGGTTAGCAAATTTAGGGCAGCACAGACTTCTCTTTTCCAGCACCAAACAGCTGACAGACAAAGTTTGCATCTAGCTTAAGACCAGAGGTAAACACCCAGTAGTTTAAGAGACAGATATCTTTGTCTAAAGTTGGTAATCTCATAATAAAACATCAGTATTTTTTAACAGTGGTGTGTAACGGTGTTGTGCTGCCAATTACTGCTGCTTGGAGAACCAAATTAGACAAGTGCATGGCCAAATAATCTATGTGGTTGTTTAATGTAGAGGACTTCTTACACATACACCATGTATGTGTAAGATACCCCTTGTCAGCCAAACATGTAGATAGGCCATTATCTGCTAATAAAATCAGTATAATCATAATAACATCTATGTTTTGTTTACAGCTTGTTCTGCTGCCCCCAAGTGGCCAGAAAGTATAAAATATTTCTGCTTTAATATGTTGTGAAATATTTAACACTGTTTTTATGTTGCTCAATGAACACATTTATAACTAACATTTAAACATATATTGCAAAACTTTGAAACATTTTTAAAAAGTCCCCAATGTCTTGATTGAGATGAAACAAACCCTGAGAAAAACAACATTTCAACGCACCTTGTCTTTCATCAGGGAGGACTTGCTTGGGTCTGGCACATGTGGTTTGACCTTGTCTACTATGTAAACCCTAAAAGGCAAAAGAACATCATCTTAAAGCAAAGTTGTCAATATACTCCTCTTGAACACAGAAGGGTAGAATTGAACACGGTTTAGCACCAAAACAGACATAAACATCTTGGAATATTACTCCGGTGCGGTTACTTACCAGGCGGTTTTGTCAGTCTTAAAATATACGAGTGTTAGAAGCAAGGAGCCTGCAACTGCAAGAGTCATACCCAAGACGATCCAGAGATCACCTGGTAAAGACAAGTCAGACATATCACATTAGCCAAGAGGTTAGGCATGTATCTCTGTGTGAAGAACAAATTGTGATATTTATGCAATTCTCTTTAGTCATCCGGATCTTGAGTGCTGAATTTGACATGAAATATTGTATTCTACGCTTTCATGTATATGGGGGCTTAAATTAAACAATCTGAGAAGGGAAAAATCACTTTGATTAAACTGCCCAGCCATCTCTACTAAGGTCACTAAGGTAATTATGAGTCAATGGGGAGGCATTGCTTCATTGTAAGGAGTCACGAGCCAACAAGGTTGAGAACCTCTAGTCTAAACTACAGACTCTAAGGGAAAAACACTATGGGCAGACTAGAATATTAAATGATTCTACTAAACCCTAGATTACGTTCAATGAACAGTATCTGCAGCATTGCAACTACAGTATGGGTAAGGTTAGGGATTTGCCATTAGCTATGATAAATAAATTACGGTCAGGGTTAGGCAACTAAACTCAGTAAATGACAGGTCTGTGACAAGACCGCTGCTATCTTTCTTGAAAGTCTGGCGTACAACGAACCCAACACCTTTCAACCTCCTCACCTCTACCTTCCACTTTGCTACATGGGCAGCAGACAAAAGTTAAAAATATGCACCTCTTCTCTTTGCAGTTAAACACAGCAGTTGTCGCTTACGTCTGACTACATTGTTTTTTAACAAAACCACTTTGCTTTCTATAAATTTGGTAACCCTTACCTGATTGTGGTGGTTTAGGTTTTCCAACGCGTGAAACCCAAGTTACAGTGGGGCTCCATTCACTCCAGACTGACGTATATTTATCAGACTTCACTCTGACGCGTGCCTCATACTCCTCCCCTATTATCAACAGGTCTGGGTCCAGCTCGGCCTCGCACTCCGACTTACAATCCCTTCCCTCTGTCCTTTCAGCCTGCAAATATTAGGATGTTTACTGTGCTGGTTTTCATGTCTTGTGAATCATTTGTATACATTCACTGCCATGATCTCTCCACAACACTTGCACTCATCTCTGACAACATACCAGTCATGCAGTCACATAAAAATAAAATATGTACACACACTCCATGGCTGATCGTTTTGTCTCCACTGCATTTGGGTGTTGAATCTTTTGAGTCTCGTTTTATTTGGATCGTGGGCTATCCAGGAAACGCTGGTAAAATTGACTTTTGGTGCTTCTGGTGGAATCAACTTTACTGCAATATGACAAACACATACAGAGAGTGTGTTTAAGGTCGTGATGAATAGCTCACAAGGTAATATCACAAAGAGGCAATATACTTTATTGTACTCACTGTGACTAGATGGCTTGTAGCTCATCGTCCAACATTGCTTCACAGGGTTACAGATCAGATTAATGGACAACACATGGGAACTGTAAAACTGAAAATAAAAAAACGTTGCTCTTAGAACACATTAATAAGACAACAATACAAAACAAAATAAGATCTAAATTAACTAGTGTTTTACTTTAATCTGCACCCATTTTGTTATTGGACTCTTTATATTGGACTCTTGGTATTGGACCTTTTAGCCCTTACACTAAGCTAACTGTTTACTTGCTATAGCTTCATATTTAATGGAGATACATGAGATTGGAAAACAAAGCCAATAAGCAAATATCTTAAAATGAACTATTCCTGTATTTTCCAGTGGTAAATGGATTGTACTTATAGTATACATATGCACTGTACATATAGTGCTTTTCTAGTCGTTATGACCACTCAAAGCGCTTTTACACTACATGTCTCATTCACCCATTCACACACATTCATACATCCCATGCAGGGTTATGCACAGATATTCAAAATATATTTTTTTTTCTTTTTTATGTAAGTGGGCTATAGTAATAATATAGTAATAATGTTTGGTCACTAAGCTTCTCAGACTCACAGTGGCAGTTTTATTGAAGATCACGGAGCAACTCTTCAGTGCTGGTTTGGAGACATCAATGGGCTCCAACGTACAAGAATTGCTGTAAATAGTGGAACTGTAATGACACATGTAATTTATAATTAATTACATACATTTAAAATACATGACTGTACACTTTTTCTTTTTTGTAACTCTCATCCTTACACTGAACGACCATCCACCCTTTTGGCGTGTATTTCGCACACATTGTCTGCGAGATTAGGCACATCTGTGCTGTCCCACACACAAGTGATGTTACTATTGTAGTCATTGTAGCAGGTGAGACCTATGAGAAATAATGGAGATGAGAAGCCAAGAGTGACTGTTATTTTGTGTTCAGTCTTGTGTAACAAACGATTGTCAAATTAAACATAATTACTGTCATAAATCAAATTATTATTAGTGTTACTAACTCTTCAGTTGTGCCTTGCAACCGTCATCCGGTCTGACAGCACAGACTAGAAGCAGAGCAAGCAGAAGAGTCAGGGGGATTTTCTTATTTCTCTCCATTTAATGTGTCATCTGGGTTCTTGCAATCGACTAGGAGATGTGGTTTGATACTTTCTTCAAGGTGTAAGTCACTGCTTCCTCCTTCTTCTCATCCTGTGTAGATAAAAAGAGATATCTGCTGATAAGTGGCAGAGGCAAATGGCACATACAATGCCATTACTTCTTTACTTTCTTTACTTTATATGTATGTCAGTTTGTTTGTGCATCTGGTAACACACATGCACAAAGCCAAATAAACCTGACCACAAACATACTAAGAGACAGTTGTGACATCAACAGGTGATCGGAAAACAGAAACAGAAGTGTTTCACATCCTATTCTGGTGCAGTTTACTTTGTTTGGTAAGGGACACCTGTTAGAATAGGCCAGATTATTTTGCAAAATGTGGAAAATACCAGTGTGATGCAGTGATAAGTTGATACTTTGTGAGGAAGTCCCCTACTACTTCAGGTTTAAAAGGTCATGAGCAGCCCGACATGTAATTTTATTCCTTCAACATATGATTATTTTTAATCTAATTTATCTTACCCTACTGTAGTTTCTATGTGCGGGAAGCAAAAAAAATGTTGTCAGTGAACATAATCTGGTGGTTTTGCAGTATCGTCCAGTATCTAGATTGTTGTCTGATAAGAAGATTGTTCTTCAAACTGGTTTTTGACACAGGGACCCTTCACCAGACAGGACAGTGTGTAGGGTACGCACATCTAAAAACTTTCACAGGTGCTGGAACAAAAATCAACTGAAGGCAAAAAATGATACTGGAGCTTTTGGGATCTTTAAACATTTGAGGCAGTTGAAAAGACTTCTGAAAGTGTATCAATATCTCAGATCTCAAGATTCTTGGCATACATTGATGTTCCATATGTTTTTTTGTTGTTTTGCTTTTTGGTGGTAGGGAGGGGGTTATACCATCACTACCAACTCTAGGTTTTAAGACTCATCAACAGCTCAGCAAGGATTGTCCGGGTCTTGCTTAAAACTCTCGCTTTGTAATACCCAGAAGTAGGTTTTTGTCTTTAACATTAAGAAGGCCAAAGCAGCTAATAAAAGTAAAAGTTAAAACAGATTTGCGAAGTGTTAAAAAATCCAAAAGCCAACAAATCTGTCCTGGATTAATGTGCAATGTGGGGCTGAATACAATTAAAAGCTGAGGAGAAGTCAATAAAAACCAAGCGCACAGCTGTTTTTGCAGTTTCAAGATGAGTTAAAATTGTAAAGTGCATCGTCAACTGCCCTGCCTTGCCTATAAGTAAATTGGAGAGGATCTAACTGATCTTGGACAACATTTAGAAACTCACTTTTCACAATTTTTTCAAATTATGTCATTACTAGACTGGTAAGTGCCACTGGCCTGAAATCATTTAGTGAATGTGGATCTCTGTTCTTAGGCATAGGTACAATTATAGAGTCTTTCCACAGACTGGTGATCCTATGGAGAGACAGTGACCATAAAACATAAAATGAAATAAAACAAAATATATCAGCCAACTGTGCTGCACAGTTTTTAAGTATGCAGCCTCCGATGCCATCGGGGCCAGGGCTCTTTCTCTCCTTCACACCCTGAAAAAATTCCCTTACTTATGTCATTTGCAAAAGCAGAACTTCATTAGCATTTTTATTCTGAACTATGTCTCAGTGTGATGCAAAAACAAAACAAACAAACACTGTGATGCTAAGCAACTTCCTCAATTCATGGAATCAGGTTTGCCCCTCCACCCATGTCCAGCCACCGCAGTGTAGCTGATTCATGTTTAAAACCAACATGGGCACTTGTTCCTAGAAAGTCTTTCTTGTCAGCAATTATTTAGTGTAGTTTAGTGCATTAATGGCTTTAGCGTAAAAGCTGTTTTGTAATCTATTAGTGCGTACTCTCAATGTCCTGTAGTGTTTGCCTGAGGGCAGCAGCTCAAAGTGTCCTGGGTGAGGTGGGTCCCTTAGTATATGGATTGTTGGTAGTACTTTATCTTTTGTCATGTGCTATACTTTAGTCTGACATTTTTGTAGCAGCTGGTCCTATTTCTCTTGTAATGATTTTTAGTTATGACAAGTAAAAAAAAAAAAAAAAAAAAGAGTACCAGCAGTGTTCCCGCTGTTATTCAACCACAAACAGCCTAATTCAGTAGTTGTGGGTGGTTGAGCTGCTTCTGCAAACTAAATGACTTGGAGAAACTGAACAACTTTCAGTAAAACATTTTTGATAATGTGTCTTGGAAAAATGCATCTTATCTTACCAATTACCAACTTTTCATTAACATTAAAAAAAACAACCAAAAACAAGTATTTAATCAAAGCAGCTGTTTGTCTGTCAGGTATCACATCCTCTTTGACCACCTGATGCCAGTTTACTACATGTATTCCACCTCACTGAACTAGATATGAACAGACTTAATCTGTGAAACAAACATGATAGATGAGCTCAATGCCTTTGCTTTAGTGTCTTACCTGTTGATGAAGCTGTGCAGGATCTGCTTCAAAGTGTTGGTTTCAGTCCATTTAATGTCCTGTGAAAGAACATCACACATCAGGTTTTCCTCTCTTATAACCGTCAACCCGCAAAGATATTAGATAGAGAATACTGTCTGCTGTCTATAAAGGTCAGTACTAAGAAATGTAATCACAAGTCTCGATCAGCCTTTTATGTCTTCTCGATTTGAATCCAGCCCACTCCCTAACCACGCCGCTCCTATACAACTGGGTGTGAAAATTTGAAGCTGTCTTTACATCACACTTCTTCTTTTTTTCGTTCTTTTCGTTTGCGGTTGAGCACTTCAGAGCAATTTCCTCTCCTGTCTTCCTTTGACTAATGAATAACTATACACTAGAAGGTATTGCCACATGCATTCAATACTTGTACCATGCTGTTTCTGAGTATTAGTCCACTACTAAAATTAAAAAAATACACAACTCTGTCTTAATGGAGATGGATATTGGTCAATTCACTGTTGCTGCTACAGTCTTTATACCCCATGCAGGTTAATTGTTAACCTTCATTTACTTCCCTGTCATTTCATGGCATTCTACATCTTCAATGTGATGTGTCTCTCTTCTCTTTCTTTAAAAAACATTTTTGCTCTTTTTTTTGGAAAACCCACGTTTGTCACATATTGAAAAGTGACTGCTTTTGCATCTGAACCACATTGACATTTAAACTCGGGTGTAAACAGGATGAAAAAGTAAATGAAAGTGTTCATGTTTCAACTCATGCTTCAGGTAGGATTCGCGGTATGTGGTTATTACAGCCCACTATAAGTCGAACACAAACACCCACAGCCCCACATACAAAAACTAACTTTCAGTCTGCACACTAACAACAACTGTGCAATATCCTATATCCCCTTTCACACTTCCACACTTTTTAAACATTTTATATCCATAAGATAAAATATCTGTTAATGCAATCTTTTCTTTTTTGCAGCATGCACATACCATTTCAAAATATATGTTGTTTTTTTTAAAATTTTCCATTTCCGTTCCTCTTGACTCCCCGGTCACCTGTTAGTGCGGTTTAATAAAGGTCAGGTTGTTTTTTTCCACTATTCTGATATGCACTTCCTGCTACCTACTCTTCTTGTTTGTAAAATAGCATTAATTAGATTTCGGTTGGTGACTTTAAAACATAATCATTCTTACTTATCTTCACCATAAAAGATGTAAAAGAAGAAGTAAATGTTCTCACGTGTGCTTTATAGGAAACAGCTAATGGTGACTGTTATCAGAGAGAAATCGCTTGCATCACTCACACCTCTTTACTATTTCTGAAAAACGCCCGATAAGAGTTCACACCTGTTTAAAAAAAGCTGAGAAAAGGGAAGCTCATCTGATAGCTGAGCTGATAGATCCTCTTAAAGTCAAATGCCATGTATCAAGTTCTGGTTCTGGCTCTGTGATGCTTATAAAAGTCAAAAGGTTAAAACCCATGATCAAACAAGAAGTGGTGAAAGAAGTATGCAGATACTTCAGTAAATGTAGAAATACACAATTACATAGGAGTAGTGGTTTGGCCCCTCTGAGGTATGACATCATTAGATTATTAATAATGAAGCAACAGTGTTAGAGCAGCATGTTACTGTTGTAGCTACTGGAGGTGGAGATAGTTTACACTACTTTATATACTATGGTTTAGTCCAGTGGTTCCCAACCTAGGGGTCAGTTCCATCCAAGGGGTCACCAGATAAATCTGAAGGGTCGGTAGTTGGTTAATGGGAGAGGAAAGTAGCTCTGACAGTCACCAAGTACAAATACTCCGTTACTTCCCACCTCTGCTTAAACTGCTGTGGTTTCTGCTTTTCGGAATCTGCAAACAAACAAACGCCCACAGTGTTGAACTCTTCAGCTCGATCAGCTGCATTTCCATGTCCTGTATATCCATCCAGTCTATTAAAGATACAGCCGTACCTCGTCATGCCCCCAAATTGTCTGAACTCAGACTCAAGCGCACGTATACATGCAGCTATTTCAGCAGTGCTGATGTTGCGCTGGGAGGACAGCTCTCTCAGGTGTCTGAAGTAGTGGAAAGAGGAGGTAGCTACGATCAGCTGCATTTCCATGTCCTGTATATCCATCCAGTCTATTAAAGATATATCCAAGTCATGTCCATCAAAGCTGCTAGAAATAAAACACTGCTCTGTACCTGTCATGCCCCCAAAAAGTGGAGGTAGCAACATCATTTGAGAATATTGCTAGTTTACTGACAAAAGCATCTGACAAACGGCTCCAAAACTTTTCCGCAGCTCAGCTCATCTAACTGCTGAATGGAGAGAGGGAAGTCTGTGCTTCCCAATCCTCTTAAACTGCACCCTTCCACCCTCTCTCCTGCGTCATAGTCCAGCCCACTCTGGATGCATGGAGAGAGGAGGAGAGGAGGAGAGGAGGAAGATTGATTTTAGGTAATTCTAGCTTAATTTTAGTGAGATGACACATCCGTTCCCTGGCCCAGATCTACCACACGGGCAATCTGGGTAAGTACGCAGGGGATAGAAGGAAATTAACCATGTCCAGTGAAATTAAACGGAGCAGATTGCGCATGAAAACACTGCGCAATTCACATTGCTGTAATATTCCCAGTAAATCATCTGATGTAACTCTGGTTAGCCTGCTGGCTGTGTAAGTCTTCCTCAGAGTTTTATCTCACTTATTCAGAATTGAACGTGTTCGGCAGCCATTGGCCCGCTGTCAGCTCTGAACACTTTACGCACACACAGTTACATCAGTGGAGAGCAGTTATGTTCTCTACAAGTTGTCATAAACTCAAGCTCTCTTTAACTCATTTGGGACTGCAAACATCCCCATACAACATCCCTTATATTCAAGTCCGACGTGTGTGTGTGAAGTCTGCACGGATCATGCAGTATCATCCTCTCCTCAGATCATCGTGAATCAGCTGATTCATTTTCCCTCTCTTTTTATACTCTGTAATGGGAATTCTTATTAATCATCTACTCTGACACAAATGAGCAACTATGTCATATGATTAGATGTATGTGTGTGTCATAATCTGCTGACCATGACACCACGTATGTTACATGAAATGCTGACTGAGTGAACATCATGTATGTTATAATCTACTGACTAACCATTGTCCTGACTGTTGCCTACCTCACTTAGTCCATCTGATTTTGAAACCTGAATTCAGCTGTGCTGTGTGTATCTCAGGATGGCATTGTTGTACACTCATTCACATGTATCAGTCATAACTGTTGTACTGTCTGCTTGGGCGATTTTCAGTGAACACTAATATTACCATCATCGTGAGCCATATGCTGCCCTGAGATGACTTGTGAGTGAAATGGAAGTATTATTGAAGGGTAGGTACACCCGCTCCCAGCTCAGCTCAACTTCTTATTTAGCTTTTGACCAACAGATTTGTGATTTGACATGTCAGGTTGACTGAAAGCTCAAAACAATTAAGATGGATTTTAATGGCCAGGATGGGTAACATCGGGTAGGCCAGGTGGGGGGTCAGTGCTCAGGGGTCCCTGGGGGTACTAATCCAGCCTTGGGTGGGAAGAGTGTCTCTTTAATGCAATTTCAAGGTGGCAGATCCCTGGTTGAGGACACTTTCTGTGTTATGATTCTGAATGCTGATTTTCAGGTGGATACAGTTCATAAACTCAACATTATTGGACTGATGAGACTCTGGTCCTCTCATGTCAAGTCCTCTTTGATTGTGTCAGATCAAGGCTGAGGTCATCATGACAATGATGTAACAAACTTCAACTTAATACCAGAAATTTCAAAAAATAGAAATACTGTCTGCTGTACTGTCCAGCAACTATCCCAGTTTAACATAATCCAGCATTTCCCACAAGTGAACATGGGGAATTCAAGTGACTTAATTCAGTCAGCCACATGGGAAAAACCTCCCTGGGAAAGCAGCTATTTAAATCACATCGACAAATCAAGAGCTCTATTCAGTCTCACTTCTTAGCCACTGTCTTCTACATTTTATCACTCTATCTGTTTTCTTTTGACATTTGGCTTTCCCCTAACTGTCTCCAACGGTGAAATGAAACAGCGGACACACTTTGTCTCTCTTTTTTTCCTACTTTCCTCTCTCTGTTTCGCAGAGACACAAGCACAGGAAAAAAAAAACCCTCAAACTACACACGCACGTAACACACGCAAACCACTTCCTAACCTTCTCTTCCCCGAAAGCTACTTCTGTTTCCACCCAGAAAAGAGAATCAAACACTTGAATCCAGCACATCCGCTCTTCCTTTTTTGCATTCTCACGTATAACCTTTACTGGTCTAAAGATGACTAACACCACAGTTTCTAAGAGATGCCGTGTGGTCAGACTTGTTGGCATGCAAGATGAGATAGCTAATTTCTTGTATGATAAGAACATTTCTTTTAATTTAACTCCTACTTGTGAAGTTCTAACTCTTAAACAATTAACTTTAAATAACCATATTTAGCATTTATAAGCAGTATATACACATTTTTAAGTGTTTGTCATCAATTATAACTCCTCTGAAGACAGATTTCATATTATTACAACTGTATTTTACTATATAATCATTCATTATAATGGTTTAGACACCTACCTCCACTAATGAATGCCCCCAAGAGGAGCTCTAGATGCTGACAGGTTTAGTTATGAACATTTATATTTTCTTACAACCACATCATAGTGTGACCACGTACTGAATGTGCTGCTTGTAAATGCTAAAATGGGTCATCTACAGTAAAAGTGTTACTCTGCTAGGTTGGGGTCTTTTTGACTCAGCCGTCACCACATGAGTTGACTGTGGTTGCATGCAGGCACATGTCGTTAATTTATTTGTCAGCAAGTTAACAAATGAGAAGGGTCAGTATACGTATTACATATTCCCTTATCTTGTATCCTGCTATAAGATAAGACAGGTGGACAGTGGCAAACTAGCTCCATTTAGCTCATTCATGAAAAAAGAATAATGAGATAGCCCTTATGGATGTTTATGGACCATTGCTACTGCTACCTTTAGTATGTAACATAATGCTAGGTGGCACTGCAGGATCTTTTACTGAATATGGACTAGACATAATGGACAATGGAAATAAAATCAAAGCCGGATGATGGTGGGAGAAATTAGCATAACCTGCAACAACAGCATGTAGCATGTGGGAGTCAGAAGCATAACCTGAAACAGCAGCACTGGCATGACTGATAAGCAGAGTGTCAAACTGCATACTGTGGTGATCCCCTGTCTGCATAGCCACCAACAGGTCAACATTGTTTTTGTGAGATTATCAGATGCATTGCCATGAAATTCGGTACATACATTCCTAGTCCCTACATAATGTGTAACAATCACTTAAATGATAACCTAAACTATTGTATGGCCCAATCATCAGGTTAAACTTTTTAGGTCAATGTATGTATGTAATGTTGTAAGCATGTTGCTAGAATTTAGTTAAAAGTTCAGCCTCAGTTCAGCAGCTTGTGTAGCTGTAGGCTCCGTTGTGTTTTTGTGAATTGGGTGAGCAGAAGTTTTAATAGGCGAAAAAAGCATGTACGATCTATTGATGTGGCCTTTTTCATACACCATTAAAAGTTACTTGGGTCTCTCTCTCTCTCTCTCTCTCTCTCTCTCTCTCGCTATCACTCGCGCCCACACTATTTGCTTTTCCCTCTGTCTCACTTCCTCCACTTCCTCTCACCCTACCACGTAGATGCATCATTTCTCGCTCTCAAACACCCTGTCTTCCCCCACTTATCAGCATTTCTCTTTACATTCTTGCTCACGTCCTCATTTTCTCGTATGACTACTTAGTATGTCACATTATCTGACAGCATTAGAAACACCTTCAGTAGTAATCATTCAAAAAAATATTAAAGTAGATGGTTTTAAATGATTACGGGAGATAATCATTATACCAAGTTCACAGGTATGTCAGTGTCTCCAGTGTTAACATAGTATTATCTTTACAATGTTGAATATTTGTTATGATGGGCTAAAATGCACCACAGTGTTATATTTGCATTTATGAACACTTACTAAACTCAGCACTTGTATTACACACCCCCATTACCAAGCATTTACTGCTATTGTCATGTTTCATTGGAAGACCTTAAGCAAAGGAAGTGGACCTTCCTCATTCATTATTATAATGACTTTACTCAATTATTTCTTATATATTATTTACTAATTATTTCTTGGTATAAATTTAAAAAAACAACAACATCATTCATCATTACATCATCACTGTGACATTTACACACAGACCAGGACTAAAACCGCTTCTTATCTGGCTTATCTTCAGCAGCACCTCATGAACAAACCAAACTGCACTCTATCATCTGGTCTATCGCCATTATCGCTTCAGCTGGAGCATCATTTTCCACCACAGACTCATTCATTCAGTCCTTAGAAAAATACGTTCGCTCAACGTCACAAAATGAATACGAAATGTCTATGTAAACTTACCTGCCCGATGTCGTTCTGTGAAGAGCTCTTCCACTTTGGTGACAGTTTGTCATAACTAAGAGTCAAAATGATTGATTAGTGTGCTGTCTGAACTGATCTATCGGTATGGGAACTACTGAAGTTTTGTTCTCCCTCTCAAATGTGATTATGTGACGTGCTGGAAATTTTTCTCGGCACAGAAAAAAAAACTGTGGTTATGTGGTTTCGCTGTCAGTAGTATCATGGTGTTACCCACCATCCAAGAAGAACTATGAAACAACGGGGTGAAAACCCCTGCATATGTCGGCTTTTTCATTTCTGGCCTGCTTTTTTCACTTTCTATTCCTGTTTTACTGCCGTTCTGGTGTTGTTTACATTTAACACTTTAGAGTTTCACTAAGTTGTGTGTGTGTGTATGTCTGTCTGTCTGTCTGTCTGTGTGTGTGTATGTCTGTGTGTGTGTGTGTGTGTATGTGTGTGTGTCTGTGTGTGTCTCTTGAACCGTTAATCCAATCAACTCCACATTTGGCAGGTGTATGGCTGAGGATAAAGGGGACTGTTGTGTCAAACTTGGTGCAAATTGAACACGTGATTGACATGTAATGTTATTAAAGTTTGTATGCACCAGTGATCAGTGAGCTGGGCAGGCCAGACTGACTCCTGCATGTCAGAAACAAACTATTGCACAAGTCTGAGAAAAGTGCTCTAAAGAGAGAAGTGCAGAGAGTGAAAACAGACATTTTAAATAAGAATAGATGCTCTGACCCTGTTTCTAGACTCTCTGTGCAGATAGCATTAACAGCACGTTTAGCAGATCAGTAGGGACCACACAAGAGGCGTTCAGGTGCATGGTTGGCCTGTGTTCAGGAAGCACTCAGAGCCCAATACACAATGACTGTAGTTAAGCATGTAAAAAGGAGCAAATACTTCCACAGGCAGTCCAAAATCAGTTTGCCTCATATGCTCCAAAACCATGGAGACTGTGAAGTATCGCTACAGACAAAGCACAAATCTCTGGAGCAAACATTCCCACTCAAAGGCACAGAAAATAGGAATGATCTAAGAGCCCAATATGATCAGTCCACTTTATATTTAAGATGCACATTATTCTTTTTAAAATGCAGCCCTTATTTTACTTGCAGAAAGAAAAGAAAAGAAAAAGTTCATTTGCATATTCATAGATTCTGGGCTTTTCAGTTTCAGAGAATGGGGGTATTTTATGTCATGTCTAAAGGGGAACTTACTTAAAACACGCCCCAGACTCAACTTCATGCTTCGATTTCTCCTTACTTCATGTTTTTTCCTTTTTTAGACTTGCTGTTTAAACTTTTGTGAAATATGTTAATTGCCTGTCTTGCTAAAAGTTAAGATAAGAAAAGCAATACAGTAAATATGAAGCCTGTTAGCTTAGCATAAAGAGTGGAAGCAGAGGGAAACAGCTAGCCTAGCTGAGTCCAAAGATATCTAGAGCATTAGACAGAACATGTCCTTTTCAATACTTAACCAAAGCCACTAACCCTCTCTAACCTTTACCATAGTGGATTAGCTGCCTACACTTAACATGAACCCCAGCTACAGTGTCACAAGTTCAGCCCTTCAAATGTGCAATTTGCAAATATTGGACGTTAGAGCCCCCAAGTGGTAGATCATATAATTGCAGCAACAAAAAAACCCCACTAAACATTGAGCTGTTATCCAGGCTGACCACCATGAACTGTCATTTGTTTAAATAAAGTTCACTAAATTAAGTTATCAAGCAGCAGCATATCCATATTTATTGATAATTAGATTTCCAGATTTGATTCAGTGACGCGTCATCAGGTTAAGCAATTAGGAGCTAGATGGATGTTTGTGTTTGTCTTGAAAGCATTTGTCTCCTTGTCTTAATATTAAAATGAAGAAGCACATCAACCCCATCAAACTTTATCCTGATGTTGGTAGCAATGCTGGTAGCGTCTTTGAAGGAGGTAGACAGCATACAGACTTTGATTCAGCACAATGCAGTTTGTCCTCCTTCAGGAAAATATTCTACAACACCCTAATTCATATTCACAATCACTTTGTTTCAACATTATTTCTTGATGTAAAAACTCAGCTAAGCATTCAATAATCAGTAAGCAGGATACCTATTAACACTGAGAATAACATACAGCCAAAACACCATGAACAAGATGAATAATACTATATTTCTTTATGTTTTAAGTAAAAACTCATCAGGCTTTGCTGCTCTCCTCATTGAAATAGTTGTAACTCTCCATAAAAAGTGATTAGATTTGGGTTTTTTTTTATCAGATTAAGTCAAAGATTTTGACTGATTTTGTAGTTAAATTTGATTTTTATATATTGTGTAATACGTTTTTTTTATTATGAAAATTGTATTTTAAGAGCGTACACCAAAAGTGGACACATTGGGGATATTTTTGGACGTGTAGTTCCCCTGCCGGTCAGCCTATCTCTGGCAACGTGCCAGAGAAACTCATGTTTACAGCAAGATAACAGAAATAATTTCTTTATCAGATCAAAACACTCACTGTTTAGGGTCAGGACAGGACGGCTACTCCCAAAGGCTTGAACGGCAGAGCAGAAGACTTCGGTTGAGTCCTTTCTGTCTAGCATTTAAAACATTTATGAAGGGGAACATATAAAAACCCAGTTTTTAGCCAAAACAGGAAGTCGAGAAGTTTCAGGTCCTTTTTATTTTAAATCACATGTCCATCAATTGGTCTTTGTACTTGAGAACAGCTTTGGAAGTTATTTTTATAAGCGACTTGACTTTGTTCATTGCCTGAGTTTACTGTAACTTTGCAGTAATCATTTACTGCAATGCATTTACTCTTTTTCCAAGTAATATGTAGGTGGTAATTGTATCTGAGTATCAAATGTCAAAATATGTGCAAAATGGTGCTTACTGCTTTAAAGGTGCAGTGTGTTTAATTTAGTGGCATCTAGCAGAACTGACCTGGCAGATCTTCATAAGTATGTTTTAATTAGTGTATAATCCCCCTTTGTTATCTTAAAATGAGTCCTTTATTTCTACATAGGGGGCAGGTACCATGGACGTCTTATAAGAGCTGGATACTGGCCCAAAAATGGCCCCCATTCAGTCCAATTAGAATTGCACAGCTGACACATACACCTAAAAAAAAGTATCTATCTTCGGTATCTTTCGGTGACAACTGAATATGCCCAGTATTGTTTCCCCCGTTGGCCCCAACTGTGAGTTCCTGCTCGGCTCATAAGCTTTACATGAAGATGACGCCACAGATTTTTAAATCGCTTTTCTTGGCTCGAGGAAGGTTTTGCAGCCATTACAGGTTCAACTACATGCTTGAAAAAGGGGGAGCAGAGAGATATTCAGTTGGTTTCAATCTGCAACCTCACCACTAGATGCCATTGAATCCTACCCACTGGTGTTTTAAATGTAATGCAAGATTATTATTCTGATTTTAAGACAGTCTTAATTGGAGATTAGCAGATTTACATGATTTCAGTGTGTAGGTCTTTGCAGATTTCGATTGCTCACCACTCAAAACTATCTAAGATAACAAGATCTTCATTTTAAGAAGAGGCTTGTAACAAGTAATATTTTTGTTATAAGCAACATTGCTTGGGAAACAAGGAGATAATGAGCTTTCAAAACTTGCATGTTAATTTCTATGATTTGATGGATAAAATGTGCATTGTCTATAAGAGCACTGGACTTTCACTAATGGATATTATATGTATGTTTGTGTAACTGTCTAATCAGCATTTTTAATTCAGAGCTCAGCACAACAGTCAAACTCAAAGTGCACCTTTCTACCAGCCTGTTTCTGTCCGCTTCACTAAGCTTAAAGTCCAGACAAATATTCAAACTCTCAAGTCTTTGCAATTCAAAGTACAGATCTATTTTATTCAAACATGAGCATTACAGCTGTAAACAAACATTTTCCAGTTTCAAAATGAATCAAACAATCAGACGTAGTGTTCACATATTGCAGGCTTTGGTCATCTATTCATTCCTATTAGCATTTGAAATGAAAAAGAAAGTACCTTACTCATCTATGTTCCCATTACAAAGGGTTGTTTTTAATCTTAAAGAAATGTTTACACTTTTTTCTTGCCAAGAAGTAGATAAGAAGATTGATAACACCCTCATATACACTAAATATGATATAACATGTAAATTAGTTAAAAACAGAGATCCTGGTTGGTGGGTTTGTTAAGCTAGGCTAGTCAAAACCAGGCTAGCTGTTTTCGTCTATTTTCTGCCTTTAGCTTCCTGCCCAGCTGCTGGCTGTGGATTTATACTCAAAAAGTGGTATCAATCTTCTTTTCTAACTTTCAGCAAAGAAACAATTAAGTGTACTTCCCACACTATACCTGTCATGTAATGAGTTACGTACTGTGACTGAGTCACGGGTTTAGGAAAACAGGAAGGGTTGTATGACCACAGCCCGGAGGCGTAAAAGGTGGACTTGTAATGTTACTGTCGGTTTGGACGATAAAGCAAGTAAAAGAAGAAGCTTCATGTCATGATTAAATTCAGGATGCACTAATTATGTATTAAGATAGGCACACAACAATACCTTTAAACCGCACTTTACCCCCAAAACAGGCAATAAAATCTTCTTTTCTTGTCATCAAGTCCCAGTCTGATCCAGTTAGTTATCAAACACACCTCCTGTAGTTTTTAAGCCAATCACAAATGCTTCCCTCGTCCTTCAGATATAACGTGTTCTGGCACAGCACGGGTGAACCACTCTGACCACCCGCCGTCATACACAGACACCCCCGGGTGCCCGCACTCGTGGGCCGCCAGTGCTACGTGACACGCAGTCACGCCGGATCCACACGAGACACAAATAGGGCGGCTGAGGTCCACGCCAGCCCGGGCGAACAAAGCCTGGAGTTGCTCCTTGGGCAGGAAGTGGCCTGACTTGGACAGAAAGGAGTGGAAGGGCATGCTGACGGAGCCGGGGATGTGGCCTGGCTCTGTGTCTGTCAGTCAGAGAGAGAGTTTAAATTGTTAAAAATGATCAGTTAACAGTTTACAGATTGTTAGTCTTGCACAACATGATTTTGGAGAAGCTTGAGAGAGTTTTTTTGTTGTGGTGTTAAAGCTGCATCCGTAGATTCTTTTGACAATTTAGGGGCAGCATAGCAAGCTGCAAACATAGTAAAGTTAAAATGGCTAACATGGCTAACATGTTAGCATATACTGGCTTTCTTAACCTCCTAGCAGACACAAAGCTACATTAGCATTCATTCTGAGGTGTGATTGTTCCCACCTGGTGACTTCCTCCACCAACACCTTTTTTGGAGGTTTTGAGCTGGAAGATGGTAAAATGAATCACAGAGGTGAAGGGGAACTGATCATTCCCTGTGGTTTTGTCATTATATGAGCGTTCACACTTTCACATGACACAAAGACACTCTTATCAGGTGATAACCACTGTCATGGCTTATTGGAACACTTGAATAGAAAGTAACCATTGTTACTGGTAACACTTCTGCTTTTATTACTAGTGAAAATGATAGTTGCGGCAGACTGTAACTGCTGTGCTTTATTTTCTCTCAAGAAGTGTCTTTTATAACAACAACAGACTTGTGATGCAAACATAACTCTGCAGCTGTGAGCGCCGTATACATCAGAGGGAGCGAGGGGGTCAGAGGGGGTCAGAGGGTCACAAGAGTAACATCATCTCAGCTGCACTCCACTATCCACTATGACTTAGCATTGTTTTTAACCAGAAACCAGAAGAAAAGCATGAGGGGTTGATGCAAATAAAAACAGATGACAGTCACATGTAAAACTCACAAAACTAAAACTGAAAATAGATGCATGCAAATATAATAGAGCATCATTGATGTCAGCTGTTGAGAGGGTTGAGCTCCGAACGTCTGAGCTGCAAGAAGAGCTCGGCAGACAAGAGAATAGTTAACCCTTTGCTTCCTTCACCTTTCTCAGTCATCTTGGAGACTATACTGTACATTTATATAGATAAAGTCATTGGGTATTATATTATACGTTCACTTTCTAGTATATAATACCTGAGTTTGTTATGAAAAAAGCACATCTCAAGTTCTCAAATGTTAAGTGTTGTCTTACCATCAGCAGCCGTATAAAAGTTTATTTAAGTAATTAATGGGAACCTAATATAGTCTAAATTGTGATTTATTCGTGGGCCACATCTTATAGACTTTAATTGGGATCATTATGGTGATATTATCATATCTGTGTTATTATTATTTGCCATATTATTATATTAGAAAAAGCTTGATATTGGAGAAAATACTTAATAAATATCATCAGAGGAGAAAGAATTTGTTGATTAATGGATTAGGAGGTGGACAGAAAATTAATAGGCAACTATTTCTACTCAAAATTGCGAATATAGAGGATTCAGTCAGCCAAATAATGAGAGTGAGTTGAGAAAAAGGAGAAATGAGTCCCTCTCCTAAACCCCTGAACTGCAAACTGTTTGAAAGCATCTCCATCTTCTCCATGGCAACAGTAAATTAGCCTGAGGTCAAAGTTCACTGCTGAGAGCTTCACCTGTGAGAAAGAGCATGTATATATATGTATTTATGTATGTATGTGTATGTATGTATGAGTGTGCACATATCTAAATTCTACCTGCTACTGCCCCTCTGCAGTGTGTTTGAGGAAGAGAGAGGAAGAGAGGAAGAGAGAGAGGAAGAGAGAGAGAGAGAGAGAGAGAGAGAGAGAGAGAGAGAGAGAGAGAGAGAGAGAGAGAGAGAGAGAGAGAGAGAGAGAGAGAGAGAGAGAGAGAGAGAGAGAGAGAGAGAGAGAGAGAGAGAGAGAGTATGTTTGCCTGTGGATAAAAGGCAGGGTTATGCGAGCATGTCCTGTCTGCTTGCTCTTCTTCTGTGTTTGAGTTGTGCAGTGAGTTAGACCCATGAAGCTTGCTCCCTGCTAGTGTTTGTTCTGAGTAAACTGTGCAAAAAGCCCATGTAGCAGGAAGCTGTGCATAGACTCACTGGACCATCGTAGCTTTTCCACTACATGCCTGAACTCATCCATAGTGTCATAAAACGGCAAGTTTTGCTATAGATTTGGGGTGTGATTGCGCCATTAATTTATTTATCAGTATAGTCACTCAGTCATCTGTGTGTTAAACCACAGAGTGAAAATTGAAATCAGGGCACATATTTTCTTTTCATTTTCAAAATGACACTAAAGAGAGAGCGACTATGAAAATGATCGATGTAATAAGGAATTTGTGATAGTCTAATTGATCACTTAAATCATGTAATAGTGTTTAACTTGCAGATAGGTGCACACTCTAATAGAGCTGTGAAACACACCTAAACAGTAGACTATCATCATAAAGCAGTAGTTCTCTAAAGTGGAGTGTGGAGGCCCCCAGTGGTTCCTCAGGTTCCAGGTAGTCAAAAAAGGTTAGGTGATTCCCTCCATAAGTAAAACAATGACATAATGACAATATGTATGAATGTTTTGTAATGGGTTTCAAACACTTTCTTTAATAAAACATCTACAAGCCAAAGTCTTTTTTAGATAGGGGACCATGGGACCAAATCTTATCAAATGATGGTCGGTGGTCTAATGTGTGTCAGTTTAGGGGTCCTTGACATGGAAAAAGTTTAATATCATAAGGAGGTGACAGATTACTTACTGTCTCTGGGTTCAGGGTCCAATCCTATGAACCTGCCTGCTGGTCTGGCGTCTACCACCTGGAACTTCTTGGTGTCCAGGTTAATCAGGATATCCTCATACGTCTTGATCCAGGAGCGGTTTAAGGAGGCCTTGAACTCAGTCGGCTTGGGTTTGACGTGCTGCTCACTCACCGGTCGCCCCTCCAGCTCCCAATTTCTGAGCCCCCCGTTGAGCAAAGAGACCGCACTGTGCCCGAAAACCCGGAACATCCACCAAACACGGGGCGCCGCGAACGCACCATAGTCGCTGGTATCGTACACCACAACGTGCGTGTCGCTTTCTATTCCCAAATTCCCCACATAGTCTGCAAAAACCTTCTCTGTCGGCAACATGTGGTCCAGAGGAGAAGTTTTATCACAACATTGTTCTATGTCAAAGAAAGCTGCACCCCTGATGTGCTTCTCCTTGAACTCGCTCTTGGCGTTGAGCCGCAGTTTGGGCAAATACCACGAAGTGTCCAAGATGCGCATTTTCCCCCGGGCCTTCATTGCCTCCGAAAGCCATTTAGAGGTGACCAGAGCTTTTGCTTGAAGCGCCATGGTTGATTCTGAGGAGGTAGACTGGCTTCAAACTTTACTTTTACTTTTAGTTTAACTCTATCGACCCAATCCTACATGTGCCAAAGGGTTAGAGTGGTGGAGAGAGAGAGAGGCATCAATCGTGGAGAGAGATAGAGCAACAACAAACAAGACGCCCCCAGCTCAGCGTGCAACAGCTGGAAGTGACTGGAGGCGGTGACACGCTGCAGGACAGGGTTGTGATTACTTTGTAACGAAAAGCTTTAATAATAACAATAATATAATAATAATAATAAAATAGTTACTGTTGTTACTGCAATACTATTACTACTAAATAGGTTTCTGGTACTACTACTACTACTTCTACTATCAATACTGCTACTAGCCTACTACTACTACTAATACTACTACTACTACTACTTCTTCTATCAATACTAGGACTACTACTACTACTACTTCTGCTATACTACTACTACTCCTACTAATTCTACTGCCAGTACTACTATTAGTACTACTACTACTACTTCTACTACCAATACTACTACTACAAACTACTATTAATACTACTACTACTACTTCTACTATTACCACTACTACTACCAATACTACTACTACTCCTACTACTACTACTAATAATAATATAGCACAATTAATTGTTGCAAATTGCACAAGGTCTCAAAACAGGATAAATGAAGTAAAAGTTAAATGAAGTAGAATCACATTTATTATGCACTTTTTGGACCTATTGTGTTATTATTACTCGTATAACACCTCTTTGGGCATTTTTATTAGGATATTGTTCTGACCTTTTTGGGCTTCTGTAGACCTATAGTCTATTTTGTAGTTCATATGGTTGTTTTGTTGTTGCTTTTGTTGTTTTGGACACTTTTTTCTACCTTGCATTCATCTTAATACAGCAGATCGTTTTTTACTTGGCTGTATCTTGGCCTACACTACATATAGTATACCGGAAACGTGTTAACATACACAGATTGCAACACACATGAAGAAGAAAAAAGGGAGTTAATATGAGTAATAGTATGAGTAAAGCAGTAGTGTGAGAAATATAGGCTAATATTAGATTGGGGAATTTGCTAAAAAATATATGGAAAGTACACAAGTTTCTAATTAATTACTTAAGAGTAAAATGAACAATAGATATAATTTAGATGTCTTTTTCCCCTGCTAATGTATTTTTCCACACTTAACTCCAGTCCAGTACGTGGCGGTGAAGCGGTAGGAACTTTACTCATCCTCCAGTTTGTTTCCTGTCGGCTGCTTTTAATCGGTGCACACGGACAGCTCACCGGATGTTGATTGTTGGTTCACATGTCTTAAGTAAAACGCACATTTCTCGTCCTGTAGTGTGTAAACTATTTAACTAAACGTAGAGATATAAGTGAGGATGTCGGCGTCGTTGATCAGGAGAGGACTGGAGCTGCTGAGCGACGATATTAAAAGTAAGTTTAGCTTCTTTTTTTTTTTTTTAGCTCGATAGATAAATGAGATGCACGTTTTATTTTGGCAATAAGAGTAATTATTTTACTTTACTTTAGATAAGCAGTGATTACTTTCCATTATAACCCATTGTATTATTTTTTAAAGGCTCATTAGTCACAGCACAAAGCCAAATTGTGTTAAAACAGAAACAAAGTGAGCTATCTTTAGCGTATATGAAGCTGATATCACCATAAAATACTTACAAATAAATTAATTACAACATAAATGTCAGTATAATCTGTTACAGCTACTGAGAAAAGTCATAGTTACTTTTGAAAATGTTGTTGATTACAAATTAGGATTACATCTGAAGTCAGACCTTAAAGATTTTGCTCAGGAGGGTTTTTTCCTCATTTTTTAATATTTAACATGTTACTGAATATATATATTGCTGCTTTTAACTCTTTGTAATTAATATTTGTTTATATATTTTGTAAATAAATCATGACGTGGGCTTAAATAATGCCACAATACCAATTAAGCTCCATGCCAGACTTTTGACTTTTTTCATCAAATATCTTTATTTTATATTCCAAAATCACATGAACTAATGAATACATTTTCAAATGAGAGATAAATCTTGCTTTATAAGGAATTATTTTCTTTATAAATCATGTCAGTGTCCATGAAACACATCTAACCTAACAGCTGAAAACATTGGTTAGAAAATAAGAAAAGTAATCAAATGTATTAAGTTACATTATTTTAATTAAGTAATTGAAATAGTTATATTATTTGTTACATTTTAAATGAGGTAACAAGTCATCTGTAATCTATTACATTTCCAAAGTAACCTTCCCAACCCTGATTACTATAGGATAGATAGATAGATAGATAGATAGATAGATAGATAGATAGATCTTTATTTTGTCATTGTACAAAAAGACAATAAAATTCTGTTTAGCAGCTCTTCAGTGCAATCAATGAATAAACAAGATAAAAGACAAAAACAGTAAAAGTATAGTTTAAAGGGACAGACAGTATAAAGTGACCAGTGCATTTGGGTAATCGCTATGTGTAACGGTGCCGTTATCTTGATCTTGAATGTTTCATCTCATCAGATTTCTCTCTGCTTTCTTTCTTCTCCTGCACACAGATGTCAGTAAAGGGAAGAAGAAGCAGCAGCAGCAGAAGCAGACGCCCAGCTCGGCCACTGTGATGGATCTGGTGAGCACCAAGCGGCAGGGAGTCACCAAGCAGGTCAAACGGCTGCAGGGTCGCCTCGGTCCCGGCAAGAGCAAAGCTACCGTCAAAGACAAGAGGATCAAGTCTGCCGTGGGTGAGTCCGCCTCCTGCTGTCCCGCACAGAATCAATATCAGAGCATCAAACCATCATTCAAGATAAAAAAAAAACACACACTCTGCACACGTGTTAGTCGGGTGCTTTTCTGCAGCTCAGTTTTAATCTGTGAATCTGTTAAATGTTTTAATTGTGAGATCAAATCTTGATTTAAATTATTCGCCAAGATTGACCATGCTGTCTAAAATATGTGGAATAGACTAGTAATTCATGTTTTGGATGGCTTTTTCCTCTAATGGGGAACAAATGGATCATCATGAAGATCACAGGAGCTTGTTCCTTCTTTTTAAAGGATGGCTTCACAGTTTTTCAATTATGTCTTAAAACAGCAGCCAGGTGCTCAAATGAACATTAAAACATGCTTTTCTTGCTATAATCATTCCTCCTGTTCATGTTGACCATTAGATCCCTTCATAATGCACTTACAGTGTAAATGATGGAGGACGAAATCCACAGTCCTCCTCTACAAAAATGTATATAACACCTTTCATACAGGTTCATGTAGTTTCAAAGTGCTTCACATGTGATTGACAAGCTGATGATAAGACAGAACAAGTGCAGACCGAAGACAAAAATAAATAAAGTAAACTATATAACAAAAATAAATAAAAAATAAGAGAGAAAATGTTTTTTTACAAGTTAGAGTTAAATATTATGTTAAAATAGATTAAAAAGACAAAACTAAAAAGACAAAAATAAAAGATGCAAAACTGAAGCCAATATGAAGTTTCATTGATCCAAATTTGTCAAATCAAGTAGATATCTTTCAACGTTACATTCTTTTTAGTGCCCAAGTCCCTCTTTTTGTTACTAAACTCCACCACAGCTCAACAAGGAAACTCTGTCTGAGGAAACACAAAGAGGGAATTTGATGCTATGAAGACTGTAAATATGGCAGATATCCACTTGATATGACTCATTCAGACTGCTGAGGTCTCATATAATCTTCACATCCACTTTCAAATGCATTTTTGCCCAAAATGCCCCCGTCACTTATATTGAAGGCATATTTGAAGGGTATCTTTTAAAATTCAGTATGATCAGGATGATTATGGCCATAAAAGACACTTTCACTGTTTATATGGGCACCTGACTGTTGTTTTAAGGCTCTAGTTTTAACTTTTAAAATGCACACACAGCAAGATGCAGGCCAATGTGAGCTTCAGTTGAAGTTCATCAGCTATGCAACATGTTTTAAAGTCCATTATAAAGTTAACAAGCTTTCCGTAGCAGACTGTAACGACGACCAAATCTGCAATCTAAATTATTCTACCGCCACAATCAGAAACAAGAAAACACCGCCAGCGACAGTCACTGTTTATTTTGTATTACAATCTTCCTTTTCTTCTTCTTTGGTGGTGAATGTAGAGGAGTTCAGGAAGAAGCAGGGGAAGAGCCAGATGAGTAGTAACCTCAAGTACTTCATGGAAACCACCTGCAAAGCAACAGATTCGGACACTTTGAAGGTAAGAAAGACTCCAGATCCACTCAGCTACCGTCAGTGTTTATTATCTTCAACTATAATACTTTACATTTTTATATCAGGCTGCCAAATAAAACAAATAAGGACGGATCTCACCGGGTCTTGAAGAAATTAGTTTTTTACTCTACAGATCTTTAAAAAGCTTTTCTGATAGTTAAAAGTCTTAAACAACACTTTTGTGATTCATATTTATATGAGTGGATCTTTAACTATCTCATTGGGACTCATTGCTAATTTCTCTCTTCTGTCTACATCAGCGGTGTCAAACTCATTTTCATTCAAGGGCCACAAACAGCCCAATTTGATCTCATGTGGGCCGGATCATTAAAAAGATGGAAGGAAGGAAGGAAGGAAGGAAGGAAAAGAAGGAAGGCAGAAAGGAAGGAAGGTGAGAAGGAAAGATAAGGAGAAGGAACAAAGGACAGGTGGAAAGAAGGAAAGAATAAAAGTGAGGAAGGAAGAAAGGAAAGGTTGGAAAAGATGAAAGGGAGAAAGGAAAGATAAGAAGGACAGATGGAAGGAAGGATGGACAGATGGAAGGAAGGAAGGAAGGAAAAAAAGACAGGGAGGAAAGTGGGCCGAAGTGGACCCCTCGGCGGGCCAGTTCTGGCCCACGGGCCGCATGTTTGACACCCCTGGTCTACATATTCTCTTGAGGTTTGTGCCACAGTGTTGATTTCCTCTCTGCCTCTCTCAGATCCTGAGCCACCATACAGGCAGACAGTCCAGGAATCGCTCCGAGAAACTTGCCAAGAAGGCCAAGGAGCCGGAGTCCTTGTTTACGGAGGAAGACTTCCAGCAGTTCCAGAAGGAGTACTTTGGCAGGACTGTGGAGGAGAAGAAGAAGTGAAGGTCACCCCCTAAAAATAAAAGACGCTGCAGCCTCGGAGAGAACAGCAGGGTTGGCGGCCGTTTGTGGAGCTTGAAGAGTGGAAGTTGATTTCTGGACCAGACTGACTCAACAATGAGACAAAAGACTTTGAAGAGAAGTGATTGTATGAGCTAAATGTGTTCCAGTAATACATGACCGCAGACACACAATGATGCATTCAGGGAACCACGTTTTTTTTTTTTTTGTGCCTGACTCATATAATGTCCTGTAATGTTTAGGTAAATGATCAGATGCGGAGGTTGATTCTAAAGAATTTATAACCTCATTACAAAACATGAAGTGCACATTCGACACTTCTCATCTGTGGATGACTCATAACAGATGTCAGCAAAGTGCGGCGTGTGGTTACTTCAGATGTAAGTTTCGGACCCTTGTTATGTAGTGAAACCTTTTCATATGTGTCAGAGCAAATTGAATATTTGTAAAGAAAAGATTTTGACACACGAGTTTGCGTTGAATTTGTTGAACATCCCCGTTGTCTTCCTGTCCACAAAGCAGCTTTTGTCCTCATGGGTCAAAAATGAGTGGAAACAGTTTTTTAGATGTAGAGAAAGAGCCAGACACTGCAGAGCTGCGGATAGTCATACTCACAAGACCAACAATAATATAGCTGATTACCTGTTTTATCTTTAATAAATTATCTAATGTATCTCTGTCAAGCCCCCCAAATTGGTTACATCCCTGAATAAAAGCACAGGGGATTAGGGAAGTAACAATGATGGTAACCAGGGGCGATTCTAGGATCAGACCTTTAGGGGGGCTCAGCTCCTAATGAGAATTTAACATACATTACCCTGGAAGTGTTCAACTCCCTCTGCTAAACTACTCATTTCACTGGATAATGTAAATTACATACATAGTAGAGTGGTCTACTATAATATATAATAATAATGGTTCAGTATAAATCAGATTTCTACACAGAGGACCCTGAGATAGTTAATGAACCCTGACAGAACTATCCAAAGTATATAGACCTGTTAAAATAAAACTATTTGAACCTGTAGCATAAGTGTTTGTCCCATCTCTAACAGGCAGGCTTGCAAAATAATTAAAACTTAAAAATACAATAATAATTTACTTATTTTTAGGGGGGCTTCGATCAAATTTAGGGGTGCTTGACCACTGATGTTAACCAGGGAAAAAACAAGTTAAACGGAGTAGGATTAACACAGCTTTCTTTAACAGATATATAAGGTTCAAACTGATATTTAATTGAAAACTGATTATCTAGTACAATAAGGAAAGGAAAAAAAAACAACGTAAAATGAACACGATGAAAAACTATTAAAGGAATTCGCCCTCCTCCCAGACGGGAGTAACCGCCACCAATTATCTTAACAGTCACTTACAACTAGTTTTGCAACACCACAAAGCTCCAAGCTGACAAACGGCCCACTGGCACTGTCAGTTGGATCACTGGTTGCGCTCAGCCACAGACATCCCCTAATAGAGGAAACAGAAAACAGGTGATAGAGGAAACACAACCCACTCTGTCTGGTTTCACTGTTTATAAAGCATAAAGGATAAATTATCAACCAGTTCTGTGTTAGACCTCTTCAGCCAACTTCATTCCAACTTATTAGCACAGTTTTTACACATTTGTTTTTGGGAATTATGGTCAATAGGCCTCACTTAAATGAAATTATACCTAATTTTTGTTGGGCTTCTTTGACAAACGGCCCACTGGCACCGTCAGCTGGATCTGCGGTTATCTGGTGCGCTCAGCCACACACATCCCCGTACATAGGGGGGAGGGGGGAGCCTAATAGAGGAAACAGAAAACAGGTGATAGAGGAAAACACAACCCACTTGGTCTGGTTTGACTGTTTATAAAGCATAAGGGATTAATTATCAACCAATTCTGTGTTAGACCTCTTCAGCCAACTTCATAGCACAGGTTTTACACATATCTTTTGGAAATTATGATCAATAGGCCTCATTTAAATGAAATTATACCTATTTTTTGGTGAGTTTCTTTGTCTGTGGCCCCCCCAGTTCCTAGGATCGCCACTGTCAGGGGCGACACGGAGCAGCGCACACACCAAAAGAGAAAAAAAGATTTATTTGCATGTCATGTCTTCTTTTTATAAAGTCATGGAGGTTTAAAGTAACAAGCCTGTATTGACAATGTAAGGAGTAGAAAGTACAGATATGTGTGTTCAAATGTAGAGTAAAAGTAAAAAGTCATCAGAAAAATAAATACTCAAGTAAAGTACAGATACCTGAAGATATTCACTTAAGTACAGTAATGAAGTACAAATACTACCTCTAGTAAAAATTGACCTGAGGACAACTGGAGGGTTAATCAATATATTTTCAGCTGTTCTTTATATGCTCATACTGCCCTCTTTCTGTCAGTCCAGTTAGTATCAGATCATCATTGAATTGAAGTGAGACTTTTTTTAAATTTAGCTTTACAGTTGAATAGAAATTATAACCTATCTTTGTTTTAAATATGGAGAGTCACAAGTTTACTTTGTTATTTATGTTTTCATTAAGGTTGCAATAGAAGGAAATGAAACATGCAAAAAGCTTTCCACTGTGGCTTTTTTAATGAGCTTGGCCACAATTAATGTTTATCAGATGCTACAGAAAACAGGTTTGACTGTTGTTGTTATGACCTGGTTCAAGTGGCCACAAAGAAAATAAGAGACACACCATGGCAATTAGTAGTGCTGGGCGATTAGGGCAAAAATCAAAATCACGATTAATTGAACTTTTAACCTCGATGGCGATTAATGAACGATTATCTCCACCCTTGATGAACAATGATGTATTTTCACAGTTTCTTTAGTTTAGTATTTTCCACTGCTGCCCTCACACATGAGGATCTTTAGGGAGTGAAAATAAAGATGTTTTAAGGTGAGACTCTGTGGTTAATGTCTAGTTTACTTGATTAGAACTATGTAAAGATCATGGTTTGGGTTAAAATGATCACTGGAGACAAGTTTTCAAATTCCTTAAAGATATGGAACCTTTGCTGTCATGGCAACAGTGAACACCACGATTAATTGACATGAGCAAGATTAAGTCGATTAGAGTTTCTAAATGTCAGTTTCGATTATTGTTCGATTAATTGCCCAGCCCTAGCAATTAGTTAACAAAGTATATATATTTATTTAATTCAACTAAACCAATTGAAGTTGTGCCAAATTAGAGGAAATTATGAAGTGTCAGTGACATCAGTAATGTGAGCATTGATCACCCATGGTGCGGAGCTTGGCTCTGGGGGCTTGGAGGGTGTTTATGTTTTCCACATATACTACAGGACACTGGGCACAGTTGCCCGGAGTAACTGCAATCAACTCCTCACCTGAAAGAGAGAGGAACGTCAACCACACCCACACACACCCACAGAGACATCACACTGTTATATAACATTAAGTCCTATGTGTGAACCCATAAGGAAGTTTTAGGCAGTCAAATTAAATCTATCAGCTTTATTATCTGTAGGACAAACAATATTTTTCATTCCTGAAGTAAATCTGGTGAAAAATCACAACAATGCAGATGCTTGAAAAACAAAGAGTGAATACTCGTAGAATGATGAGATGTCAATCATTTCACGTCCAACCGGTTGAGATTGAGATTGAGTGATCAGCGTTCAGTCTTTATAGTGAAAGTCAACCTGAGTGCAGCAATCAGAGGAGAGCAATCACAGAGCATCTTGAGTACAGCAGGAACAGTTGCACCATGTTAAAGGTAAGAAATCATATCATTAAATAAAGAGCATAAGTATTTAACATTTTACATTAATATTTATGCAGAAGTAGCTGAACAGATGGATTTATATGAATGCAGATTTGATGCATAATTTCAAATCACAAATAATACTTCTAACCATTCATATAGTTTTGTGTTGCAAGATTGAGATCAGTGCTGCAACCCTAATAAAGAAAAGGTGAATCGAATTTAATGAACTGCTATTTTGCAAGTTGAATAGACATTTTAAAAACTGGAACGTGTCATTCCAGAAAAAGGGTTAAGATGACATTATTTAAAGGAATAGTCTAGAATAAAATAAATGTTACCAATGTCTTAATTTTTCTTTCCAAGACACAGGGACTGCAGGGAATTAATAAATGTTACTGTTTAGTTGAGTAGAGGAAATCTCTCGAGCTTCAGCCCTTCATCAGGTGGAGTCGGTGGAGTCGGTGCTATAATAGGACAAATGATCAGATTCAAAAGGGCACTTCTTGAGAACTGCACCCATTGTACTCCTGTATCTTCTTTAGGTGCAATTGTTCAAATATAATTCTGAAATCCTTTTATTACGACAAAAAAATGATATTTCTGTCTTTTGCACTGGGTTCAAATCAATTCATTTAAAATCAAAATCTGCAAGTCAATAGTGAGAAAGTCTTCTTTATTTTGATTTAGAGGGTTAGGGTTAGGGATGATGTTACTCTTAACTTCATCTCTCTGAAATTTCTGCACCAAAATGTATCATTTCAGATACATTTGCTTTACAAGTCTGAATTAAATTAAATTACACTCACACACAAATTCATATTAAAACCATCTTCCTGCTCAATGCATGTGATTCTTGCATGGAAACATTTCTCATCATTTTATCGATATGTGTATTAATGACTGTCATCTGAAATTACAATTGATATCAACTGCTTCTCATTATTGCAAAGAACATTTAATCAGTCTGTTTCTTTCCTAACTTAAATTACTTGAACAAATTCATTAAAATGCATGAGACCAATTGCACATCAGAATCACTATTATTTGAGCTAATATCCAGTTTGCAGAGGTAGATTATTTAACCACAGTCTTGTCGGTTATTGCTCAGAGCGAAAGTGAAATAAGATGTGAGTGCTAACAAAGCAAGATGTAATCAGTCTTGTTCGGCATGTTCGACAGGAACAATGAATACTTCAACACAACTACGGTTGTGTTGAAGTATTAAACCACAACAGACGGTTTCTACGTTGATAAATCGTAGAGATGTGCGGTCAGATGTGGAATGCAGATTAAAAGTGTTTTTGTCTCGATCAGATTTACATTTTACTCACATGAGGATTGTAAATAAGTATCTAAAAGGCATTTGTTGTTTTTTTTTCTATATGAATTCTTCTGTGGGGATTGTCAGATCACTGCATGATATGATTAGTTTGGAATTTGACTCTTCAGTTAGGATCATGTTTCATTAGAAACGATGAGTGATTCATTTATTTGTGGTTATGTTGCATAATACATCTTTATGATTGGATGAAGGTCATTTCATCATCATCAGCAAGCTATTTTGTCTGGGTTGCATTGAGGGGTGACCCTCATTTTTAAGATTTAACCCTCCTGTTGTCCTGGAGTCAAGGAAGGAAGGAAGGAAGGAAGAAAGGACGGAAGGAAGGAAGGAAGAAGGAAGGAAAGGAGAAAGAGAGGAAGGAGGGAGGGAGGAATGAAGGGAGGGAGGGAGGAAGGAGGAAAAGAGGAAGGAAGGAAGGAAGGAAGGAAGGAAGGAAGGAAGAAAGGGAGGGAGGGAGGGAGGGAGGGAGGGAGAGAGGAAGGGAGGAAGGGAAGGAGTAAGGAGGAAAAGAGGAAGGAAGGAAGGTAGGAAGGAAGGAAGGAAGGAAGGAAGGAAGGAGAGAATGAAGGAAAAGAGGAAGGAAGTAAGGAGAGAAGGAAGGAAGGGAGGAAGGAAGGAAAAAATAAAGAAAAAGGGAGGAAGGAAGGAAAGAAGGAACAGTCAAAACAGACAGAGGACAACAGGAGGGTTAATTCAGAAAATTCAGATTCTCACAAAAATATTGGATATAAATTCTCTCCTCTACTTTTCTAATTCATTCCTGTGATTTGCTAAACTGTTTTTTACAATATATTATTACAGGATGTTTCATCAGACCATCAAAGCAGCTTAATCATTTAAATGTATACAAGTGGTTGACTGAGGCTACACTTCCTCTCTTTATGTAGGCAAACCCTCCAGTTCGTCAGCCAAGGAAGCAGATTTCACTTCCAGAGCAAACTGAGGATGTTGAGCCTCTGTCTCCCACACGATCCGAGGTTGGTGTCGGTGTCACTAATCTATCGCAGCGCTGCTTTATTCTGTAATGAGATCAAACCTGCATGTCGACTCAAGCTGTCATGTGTGACTACAGTCTTAAATCCAGGGTTCAACATACATACAGTACTATATATGGTGAAATTAATTGTTTATTGATGTATATTTGTGGAGGGGATGTGCTGCTACATTTTATGTATTTTTAACATTTATAACATCCAAAAAGTAGAATCCTGTCTAACTCCCATTAAAAAATACATTAAAGTTACAGTGGCTAATAAGGGTTGGTGAGATGAGCAATTCAAAAATGTCTTTAAAATGTGTCTTAAAAGCAGCATCAGGTTTGTTAAAATGTACATTTTGTATTTTTGTTGGTTTCATATAATTTGAAATGACACCATTTTTAACCAAAATTAAGATTGAAGGCTCTTGAAAATGTCAAATGGTGTAACCACAAAGAATGATAAAAAATTAAATATTTTATCCACTTACAGTGTTTTTAAGTGGACTTATACTAATAATTACTTCATTTAAAAAAGGTAAATGGTTCCTGATTTACATGATTCCCCAGACTACATTTAATATTTAGAACAATTGTATTCCATTACCTTTATTTAATATAAAAGGTTATAATGTAAGATCATGCCAAACTAGTTGATATGGTGTTTGATTGAGAATTTTAGAGGTTTTAAGCAAGTTTAATTATTTGGTACAAAGTTTTTATGGTTACACCACTTAGACATTTTTTACCATAATCCTCTAATATATCCTCTCAAATTGTATTAAAAGCAGAAATTTGATGCTGGGTCCACAAAAAACAATAATGTGTGCAAGTTATTCATACTTTCATTTTCACATTTTAACCCCTTTAAATTTGACTAAACAACAAGGAAACAAAAAACATCTTTGAACCACAGACAGACATCTCAACAGTAACATGAAAGACATAATTAGATGTTTTTTTTAAACCCGTATCTCTTGTGAATCCATTTGTCGGTTTCACACGGCGACACTGTCAGATACAGATGCTGATTGTGTATTTTGTTTTTCATTCCAACTCAGGGAGGTCTGGTCAGTTTGACTCCGCCGCCGGTTTTGCCAAAGAAGTGGACGGTTAAAAGGATTCCAGGAAGCGACACTGAAAAGATCACGCAGGAATTAGACAAGGTGATGATGAGGGACAAAAGCTACTCATAAAGTCAATCCAATACTTCAAGAAGAAGAAGAAGAAGTAGAAGAAGAAGACGAAGAAGAACCAAATGTTACTGTTAAACTATACAAATGAAAACTATAAAGAGAAATATCACTGCCAACTGATTTCTTACATGTTTGATTGAAGAAGATCTTATATATTTGTTAAAAATCCGGGTCTGTAGACATCGGGATGACAGATTTCAGTCCTGGACCTACTAGCTTCAGTGTTGATTTTCAATGTGCTTCTCTCCTCTATCCTTCCTCCTCTCTCCTCTATCCTTCCTTTCTCTCCTCTCAACCCCAAAGGGTCGAGGCAGATGTTCTCCCACTCTGAGTCTGGTTCTGAGGTTTCTTCCTGTTAAAAGGGAGTTTTTTCTTGCCACTGTTGCTCATGTGGGAATGTTGGGTCTCTTTAAAGTTAAAACCTGAAGAGTTCGGTTTAGACCTGCTCTATGTGTGAAGTTCCTTGAGATTACTTTTGTTGTGATTTGGTGCTATATACATAAAGATTGATTGATTGATTGAGACTGATTGATTATTTGTACATTCACTGAATGAAATGTGACTTATTTTCTCAGATGTTTGCAGAGCGATCACATAATGATACCTGTGATGCACAACCTCCGCCACCATCTCCCAGGACACCAAGGGAATGGACTGACGGCAAAAATGAATACATCATGGTAATCACAACCAAAGACAATGTAGAACAACATCACTGCACAGGGAAACCTGCTTCTTACTTTTGATTGAACAACATCATATACATTTGTCAAATATGTCTAAAAACCCTGAATACTGTGTCAGAGGATGAAGCGGAGAACTGACAGAATGAAAATAAACCCTCAGACTGCCATGTGAGATTGTAAAACTGATCACTCAGATCTAACTTATTAGGGTTATGGATAAATTAAAACATTCATTGAATAAAATGTTACTTATTCTCTCAGGTGTTGGCCGAGCGAAATGATCGTTTCACCCGTAAAGCACCACCTCCACCTCTCAAGCTTCTACAGAAAAAGGCTCACGACGAAAAGGAAGCAATCCTGGTAATCACAACCATGAAAAGTATTTCACTTCAAAAAATCAAAGGAGGCAATCATCATGTTTTAGCTCAACTGTAAATGACCTTTCTTTTTCCATCAGGATGACAATGCACTAAAGGACTGGTGGAAGAACGTGACGCGTGAGTGAGAAAAGAAAAGCTTGAAAAGATTTCTGTTTGAGGTTCTTAATGTGTTTGTTGAACTATAGTTTTATTGATTTACAGCCTGGGATGATCTCAGCAAGGAGCTCAGTCTGAGAGGGGAGAGAGAACCAAAGTAAGAGAATAGTACATATTTTCTACATTGATAATTTAACAAAATTCTCCAATAAGAGTTTATTTCCATCAAATCTCTGCTAGTATTAAATCATTAGACAGATATTTGGTTTTAATGTCAAACTTTTTGACCTGGAAGGCCATTTCACTACCACTCCTCAACCAATAATGATATGGTTGAAAGCTTGTGGACGATGCATCTCATAACTGTCTTTTCTGAAGGATGAGTTTAATCATCCTTCAGAAATCAAAACCTGCATCAATGTACCTGCACCTGAATCAATGTATATAAAACGGTACATTCTAGGATCACCAGGCTGAAATCTCAGCATCTCTATAATGCCGTCAAGCTTTACATCATCCTGGTGTCTGATCATGGTCGCACCCTGACGCAGTACAATGCTGAGCTTCTTGGCATCGCTGACAACTTAGACAAGGTAAGAAGACCACTCAAGGCCAAGTAAAAACATTACATTTAATCATAATACTTTAAATCCAAATGTAAGACTTTTACAGATGGATTTGGCCAAATTATTACACTCAGATTGTGTGTTTTGGATGCTTAAGACATCTAAACTCTGTCATCATCATAACCATCATCATATCAATTCCCTTCAACCTTTTTAAGGTTTCTAAGGGAACAAAGATCGCTGGCATCACAGGAGGAGCTACAACTGTAGCAGGAGGAGTGGCAGCAGCTGCTGGAGTCATACTGTCTCCGATCACACTGGGCGCCTCACTGGCCCTGACTGTTGTTGGGGTGGGTGTCGCTGCTGCGGGCGGCGTCACCGGTGCATCAGCAGCCATCGCCAACAAGGTGACCAGACATGAAACAAACGTTATTGATGGAAGTGTCTGTTTTTGCTTTGTGTGTGGATGCAGGAATTTGGATTGTTTTCTTTTCAGTTTTCTTATGCTTGGATATCTTTCTCTTTAAAAGTTTTCAAATGGTAAATATTTCAGAAAAATATATCTCAAGCCCTCATTCATGAAAAGTTACATTTTTTTATCTTTGGCACCCCTTGTGGTAGCAAACAACAATACATAGGCTGAACAGGCTCAAAGCTACACATATACTGCACCAATTTACATAATAATTGTGGAATGACATCAGGAACATTAAATAGATGCAATAGTCATATAAAAAAAATAAAAGGCACAAAGTGCCTTTAATTCTGTATTCTTTAAAGTTTTTTAACAACCGCCAATGAAATCTGTTCTTTCAGGTGAGTGTCACACAGGACAAAAAGAAATTGGAAAAGATCCTCACGGACTACATCGAACTTATGGAAGAAATGTATGACTGCTTGAAATTCATCAAGGAGGGTATGCTGCAGCTAAAGTGGCATGATCTGTCCAGTCTGGGTGAAACCAGGTTAGAGTCTGTGAGGGTTGTGAGAGAGCTGCTCACTAAAAAAGGGGATCGTATCATGACCACAGAGGTGAGCAGTAAGGCTTTGAGGCTGATACAAGGCTTCAACCTTGGCATGGAAATGTTCTTCACTAAAGGAAAGCATGGGCTAAAGGTGAAGAAGGGCCTTGAGTCAAAGTTAGCGGCCAAAATCCGCACACTAGTGGAGGAGCTTGACAAAGAATTGGACGAGCTCATAGAGGTCAAGGACTCGTTAGATGAGTTTAATTCAGAGGAGTGAAAGGTCTTCATGTGGTGGTCCTTCTCCTGCCTGATTTTTACTACATATTTTATATTTACACATTTTTCTTATATATTTCTGTAGTAGGTTGTGGCATGATGCTTAATATTTCTAAGTTAAATAAAAGTAAATAGGGAACAAACTTAAACGAATCACACCAAGCATCATATTTATAACTTCACAGTCACAACAGCAACACAGACTTTTCTGTCTAACAATGTTTTTCCTTATTAAAGTGATTTAAGGGAAATGCATACATACATACACTGATCAATCAAGGTTGAAATACGAGGGTTAAGGCACCTGAAGTTGAAGGGGCCTGTATATAATACTGTATGTTACATACTGTGTATAATTTGGGGTGTTTTGTGATCACATATCCTTCAATCTTTTGAGTTTTTTACTATATATCACTATATAAAGCACCTATGTCTTTGTGTATGATTATGTATGAATATCAATAAACCTTGCCTCACCTTACCTCTCCGCCTTTAAATATTTGGTGTCCTTTGTTCCTTTTGAGCCATTGCTGAGGTGATTATTAACCTGAATAAATCCATACACACACTAACACATCCATCATACACACTCTATTTATCATAGCTGCTATTATTCAATTAATTGCCTGGTAAACTTGTACTGTAAATATATGAAGTATAGTTTTTAAGGGGTGAAGCTAACCATTAGGGGGCAGTACAATCCTTAAACCCTGTGAACTAAAATCGGGTTCACCAGGTTTAACCCCCAGCTGCAATGAATTCTCAGACTGCAGAGCTCACCGATTAATACAGGAATACAATATATGGTGCAGTGACAGCCCAGCAAAAAAAAAAAAAAAAAAGTCAAAGGATGGAAATATATCTCGAAAACACTAGAATACACAAATCGGATCGTTTTATTCCTCCTATTAAAGTGAATTGGTTCGGAAAGTAATCGTGCCAAGTGTAAAACGGAGTTAATTAGTCCATAATGCTGTAAAAAACGACTGAAAATGATGAGTTAAATATAATCGGACTATCATCAACATGTTTAAGAGATACATAGTTATAAAAATAATTTAAAACGGGACACTGCATGCAAGATAATTATCGTTAAAGTGTAACGATAACGCTTAATTGTTTCTGATCATATTTAATTAGACATATATGCACGAAAACTAATTTAATAAAATACGGCCCCAATCTAATGACAAAACATCTTGAGAGATATATTACGTAATCTATGTTGTAGCCTACGTTACTTTATCATTAGTTGACGTTTGTAAAAGACCCACAAACGCCTTGGTTTTAGTGTTTACATTTTGTATTTGACCTACATTTGACGAGGGGAGGCGCTCGTAGTAAGTTTTCCTATGGACCTATTTTGTCCAACTGTATAGACGTGTGTGTGTCCAACGTCTAACCAATCACAAGAAAAAAAGACGCGCGCGGAGTGATACGGCAGAGGAGCACAGGCGGCAGTGCGTCGGCTCTATAAATACTGACGTGACGCTTCACTTCCCGTCCTTCGTCTTCTCAACAACATAGCAAAGTATCAGCGTCTCGGTGAAAGCTCTCCCGCGCTAAAAAATGGCAGTGTGAAGGCGTGCTAACCTGCAGCGGCAACAACACGGCAGTGCAAAGGCTAAGTGCACTGGCTATTTCTGGCAAAATGGCGTAAGTATTTTTTTTAAACATATTTTTTGAGGATATTTTTCAGCCTTCTTGAGTGTTTCTAGCTTGAAGACAACACTATTGTAGGTGTTTGATAAAGTTAACAGACCTGTTGAGTTGGCTAAACATCGTGAAAAGTGTTTATTATGATAAAGGAAGCGAGTAAAATTGACTGATGTATGCTTATTTCCTGGTTGGAAGTTGTCAGTGTCAAATTACAGCCTGTCAGTGGGGAGTAATTTAGTTCCCAGCTGCTGGTGTTATGGTTTAACTGGCGACCGTGTTAACCTGTGACTTTCACGGAAGTGTTCTCCTTTTTTAAGAAGCATTTTAATTGTAGTTTTATCATTTTTTAAACAGTCATATGTTTTCTATATCTAAGTCACGCTAATATTTTTATAAAGTTAAATCGTGCTATAGTAATGTGAGAGTCACCAGTTGACACGGTCACCAATTATTCCGAAACACCATTGACAGCTTGTGGTGTTTTGAGGCGTGTTAAAGGTTGCTAAGGACGTATTAAACCCGATGTTAAAATATCTTATTCATTTTAAAGCAGTTTTTAAAGTCTTCTCCAACGTCTGCTGTGTTTGTGTATGTTTGAGACTGACAACGTGGCGTGTCCAAAATGGCGCGCAGTATCTCCTCTCCCCCTTTTGCTTTTTTTTTTTTCTTTTTCCACTCTGCCGTCTCACAGATGGCTCTGTTGTGAAAATGGCGGCCGTCCTCCTCTCTCGCCTCAACGGGCGCGGTGACTCACAGGAGGAGGGGCGGAGGGGGGGAGAGAGTGGAGGCGGGGCTACCGGCCAAAGCATGACCAAATTAGGAAATGTTATCCCCCGGTGGAGGGCGGGGTGTTTACCCATCAACGCCGCTTTGACACTTCAATGGCACGGATTAGACAAAATTAGCTTCCCCTCCCCCCTTCAGTGGAGACAGGCAGGCAGTGGCTGTTTTAACGACCAAAGTGCAAACCAATACGAGAAGTTGTAACGCTTTCATCGAGGTTGTTTTGACCAGGAAATGTGTGGAGGTGTTGTTACCATGAAGTTCAGACACTGTGTGGGTAGTTTTTCTAGATATTAGAGACAGGGTTCGCCCAATAATTGTCAGCCACGTGGCTTAATACTGTAACAGATGGATTGGGAGAGTACTTTATTAATCCTTTACTAATCCTCAAGGGAAATGACAATGAGGTAGCTAAAAGAAACAATACTAACTCATAGTAGTGGTAGTAGTAACCTTATATTTTTCATTAGGACCATTGAGTAGGAATCCTCACTTACAATGGTGTTGAGAAATAATAACATGCAAAACAATAGAGAGAAGAATAAATTACAACTAAACACAACAGATTATGGTGAATTTAAAAACATTTGCAGTGAATTCATTAAAACAGGGTCTGAGATAAGGTCTTTCAACAGGTATAGTGTTAAATAATCTCATTTAGAGGCAAATTAGTGTAGTATAATTTCATTTTTATTACTCTTTTCATACAATAAATGCAACTTAAAGTACTTTAAAACAAAATAAATGATATACAGAAAGTGCTTCATATAAAAAAGAGCATAAAGCAATGTTTTAAATAAGAGAGGAAAGGAATAAAAACATTAATGTAATATAACAAGAGATGGAAATCAAGTAAAGAAGTGCAGTAGTGTCTAATAGAAAGGCTAATTAAAGAGTTTTTAGCTTTGAAGCGTACTCTTAATGGCTAAATATATGCAATAATACATTAAGTCAAATATAAAATAGATAAATAGTGCAACTGGGAATACAACTACACTATACTCCAGCTCATATTCATGTTTATTATTTAGTACTTAACTCACTGACCGCTTCCTAAACATTTCTTAACTCACGGCCGTGTCTCTTTCTCTCAGGTCTCTCTCGGCAACCACCCTCAGCTTTGCTGCCGTCGACAGCAGTACCGAACCCCTCGACTTGATAACGTCACCGGATTCGCCTTTGTTTCTCTTCACCCGTTTGCGGCTACCACTGACCAGCAGCAGCAGCAGTGATGACACTCTCCCAGCTTGCCTTGGAGGACGTGGGGGACCTGTACTTAGGTTGGTATTATGAGAGACCTGCAGTATTTGGATAGTGAGGGTGTTAGAAAGTATACTTTGATACTGACTGAGAACGTCTTTGTTCACAGGGCCCTCGTTTCTGATGGCTGACCCGATGGGGCCCCTTCTGGACCAAGATGAAGAAGAAGCTCTTTCTCCCTCCTCCTCTCTAGAGGGGAAGGCGCCAGCTTCGCCCCCCCTCTCTTTCTCCTCCTCTTCCTCCTATGCATCCTCTCTGTCTCCCTATCAGACCATGTCGTCCTCCCCTACCTCCTTGCCTCCCTCTCCCCCCACCGATCCCTCCTCGTTCCTGGGAACCAAGGCTGGAGTGAACTCGCTGTCCCTCCCCTGGCTGGGTGCCAACGACCTGCTCGAAGCCCACGTTGGAGTAGAAGATGGCAAAGGTGATTTATTTATTTTTTTAAAGTTCCCACTAAACATTTTTAAAACAAGAGATTAGAAGTTTAAAGCGTCCATGAGAAAGGTTAAAAGGAGCTCAAATTGAGATCACGTGCACTATAAAATAACAGGCTTGAGCAGTTTCTCTAGTCGAATGTCACATTGAACTAAACAAACAGCTGAAAATGTTTCCAGCGCTATTAGATGTGACTTTAAAGTTGGGAATGTTAATTACTTGCAGGCTTGTTGTTCAGTTTTTACGTGGGTGGTTTTATTGGTCAAAGGAACTTGAGATAGCGCTGCAGGCTGCGTGTCCTAGATGTTAAAATTAGGTCATCGTTAGAGCGCCCCTCAAAGACACATCAATGTGAGTCCTACAGTCTTAACATGACCAAAATATATAAGTTAACTTCAAGCTGCTAAATCATTAAAATGGGGAAAAATGTGCTTTAGCATGACACAGTACACCCAAAATTAAAGGCATGGATGTGTAATGTGTAGGTGTCGTGAGCAGTGGTTAACATTCATTGGTTGGCAGCCGGCAGGTGTGGCTGAAACCGGCTCAAACCAGTTTTCAGATGTGTTTATTTCACTATGACGCAGATCCCCCCTTTGTTTCTGGTTTCCTCATTCACTGATATCAGGCACATTGTACTCTTGGTATCATTTTAGAAGAGGTGTTAAAGTTTCTTCTGCCCTGGATACACAGACTGAGGTGTTAATATGTGTCATTAAGAGCTCGAGGTCATCATAGAGTGGTTTTTTTTTGCTTTTCTATTAATTAAATATCATTAAAGTTGTATTTTAGTTTTTATTCTGTCAACATTTATATTGAATTTTTTTTTTTTAAATAACTCCCCTGTCTGCAGATGATGCTTTTGCGGGCATGGACTGGATGTCAGAGAAAATCGACCTGAGTGAATTTGACCTGGATTCCCTCATTGGCTCCTGCTCGTCCGATGAGTCTCCCAGCTCCCCCGAGGATCTCCTGGCCTCCCTCGACACCCACATGGATCTGGATCTCGACACCTTCGACACGGCCGTCCCCGCCCCTCACGACAGCCTCGGGGAGCTCGGTCTGTCGCTGCCCAGCATCCCCTTCCTCCCCGTGGAGTTCCCTCTCCCCGGTGTAGCTGAGGCCAAGACGGCGACGGCGTCGGTGGCGGCGGAGGTGATTCCCGATCTGGAGCTTGGCATGAAATCCGAGCCTCCATCCCCAGCTCCTCCTACTCCTCCTCAGTCTCCGCCTTCTCCAGCTTACACATTGGAGCTGGGGAGTGAAGTGGATGTGCTGGATGCTGAGAAAACCGTCACTTCCATCACCGCCACCGCCACCATCTTCCCAGACCCCAGTGGAAGCGTTCAGACCAGCAGCCCCATCGTGCTCTCCCTCCCCACCACCGGCCATTTACTGGTGGTCCTCACCAATAAAGATGAGTCCTCTGTTGTATCTCTCTCCGACCAGACCATCAAAACCTCTCCTCCATCCAGCGACTGCGACAGCGACTCGGGCATCGATTCCGTTCCCGATTCGCCGGCTCACCTCTCCTCTCCTCCTCCCACCCCCTCTCCTGCAGCTGGTTCCTCCAGGACCAAACCGTACTCCAAACAGGAGCCCTCTACTCCCTCCTCCTCCCCGTCGGCCAAGACCCCCAAAGTCAAATCGGTGTCCGGCGCTCCCAAGGTGGTGGAGAAGAAACTGAAGAAGATGGAGCAGAACAAGACGGCGGCCACCCGCTACCGTCAGAAGAAGAGGGTGGAGCAGGATCAGCTGAACGACGAGTGCACCGAGCTGGAGAAGAGGAACAACGAGTTGGCGGAAAAGGCCGAGTCCATAAGCAGAGAGATCCAGTACCTGAAAGATCTGATGGAGGAAGTTCGTAAGCACCGCCGAAGCAAGACCGGCTCAGTGGCGTAGAAAGGTCCAACGCTTACACAACGCCATCGCTGCAGAGAAATTTAAAAAAAAAAAATAGTTTGGGTATTTTTCTTTTTTTGAAGAGATTAAAGGCGGCGTGTGACGATGGACGTATGAAACGCTCACCCACTGAACAGAAAACAGGGAATGGCTGGATGCAAAAGTAGAAAAGTCCTGAAAGTTGATGAGATTATAGCGTTAGAGCAGCGGGGCTGGGAGGTAGTCAGGTGAAGCATCTGTACATGCTTGTCTCTCAGTCCCCTGTTAGACCCCCCTTAACTACCCCTCCCCAAATGTGTAGCCCCTGCCCTCAGTAATAGATTACGGGCAGGGGTGCATATTGATCCTTTTTTTTTTTTTTGTAGAGTAGGCATGAAAACCATGAGTCACCATAGCTCCCGGTAGTGATGTAGACTTTAACCAACGATGAGATGTTCCTCCTCAGAGAATGACCACACTCCAGCATCAGTCAGTATCCAAACCCCCCCCCTCTGACCCCCTCTCCGCTCCCCCCACACCCACCAGCTCCTGTGCGTGAGATTCTTACCTTCTTGTTATTACCCACTTTTTTTTCTTCTTTTTTTTTTTAACCCATTTCCGACCTTCTCTCTAAACAGCTTCAAGTCCAGAAAGGGGCCTCAAATATATTTATGAATTCCTGGATGTCACACTGTCAACATGTTTCTTTTTTTTTCTTTTTTTTTTTCCTTTTCGTGTGTGTATATAGTTTGTCCTTTTTTTTGCTTGCAGATTTGTGGCTTTTATTTAATGCTGGATTTTAAAAAAAACAACAAAAAAAACTAAACCTGACCATGTCTTGACTAGATCAGAGTATCTTTAGCGCAGCTGGGTTTTTTTTCTTTTTGCCTGTAAAAATGCTTTGCGTCTCTTTTTTCTAATAAATGTCAGTACTCTTTAAGACGTGTGTGTCATGTACTTTTTTCTAATTTTAATGGGAGTTATTAGAGCTGAAGTTAAAGTCATATTATACATGTATTGTAATTGCTAGTAGGAAAAGCAGGGATGTAAATGTATTCCTTTTAAGCTGCTTCCTCTCTCAGTATAAACACCTGCTCTTTCCTTCCTTTCTGAAAAGTGATAAACCTTTTTTTCTAAAGGTGGAAAGCCCCTGAAAGTTGCAAATATATTAAAGTATTAACGATTACAACAATACAAACCAAAGAAAACTATTCCTTACTATTTTATTGCTTTTCTACTTATTTATTGTTTATTATTGATGCTCTATTTTATTATCCACTTACTGCTGTGATGATATTCCTCACCATGGGACTAATTAAAGAATATCTCATCATAGTTATCAAAATAGTTGCAGATAAATATTCTTCCTCCTCACATTGAAAGTAATTGTGTCAGCTCCCCAGAGAAAAGCTGTAAATCCTCACATTTAAACAGATCGCCTTAAAGACTGCAGCTTGGAAAAATCAGTAAAATAAATAATTATTAAAACCGTTGCAGATAATTATTCTTCCTGTACTGAAACAGTAAAAGTGAAATATCAGCTCTTTTCTTACTTTTTCATGTTTTCAATCAAAGGTGGATTTAAAATGGAAACCCCAAATATATTCAAAAGCTGCAAATCCTCACATTTAAACACAGCAAGCTTGGAAAAATCACTAATACAATCCATTATCTCAAAAGTTCCAAATTGACTTCTGTCATATGTGTATATGAGCAGCCACATTTGTTAATACTGGGATGAAAACAAATTATAACAGTTGTAGATGAATATTCTTCCTGTAATAAAATAGTAAAAGAAAATAAATGTCTTCTCAATATTTGTACACGAGCAGCATTTGTTAAAGGGTAATGAAACATCAGCTCTTTTCTTACTTTTTTATATTTTAAAGGTGGATTTAAATTTGCAAACCCCAAATATATTCAAATTCACAACCATACAAACCAAAAGAAAAGCTGCAAATCACTAATACAATTCATTATCTCAAAAGTTCCAGATTAATAATCTCCTAATATTACAAGTAAATGTATCTGCTTCTAAAAAAAAGGAAAAATTAAATGTCTTTCTACGTCATATTTGTACATTAGCAACCATATTTGTTAATACTGGCAAGTTCATGTGATGAGGAGAAACCAGGCTTTTATTGTGAAATATAATTCAGGATTCATGAAACTTTTATTATCTGTTGCATAGTAACAGAAATTCCTCTATGACAGTAGCTCAAACACAAAAATAAAACACAAAAACTTGATGACTCATTTACGGATTGTACCTTTAAACAAAACACGCTGACGGAGCTAAAAAAAGTGGGGAAATCACACTTTACTGTTTCCATACGTACCTTACTAATATTTTAACAAGTTTCCACGTGTGAGTCATTAAGTTTCTGTCTTCTTTAAGTGATATTTTGGTCTTTCGTAGTAATTAATTAAATATAGTTTCATGACCGCACGGAAAGGATTACATAAGAAGAAAAAACTAAAGTAGTATTTGTGAAGTAACAGGATAAACATGTCAGGCAGAAGCCGTCAGTATATGCAAATGAGTCATGAGGATCTTTAAAGGCCACTGTGCATATTTCTAATGTTTAATAATCTTCATGTCTTAATAAGCACGGCAAAAAAAAAAAAGAAAAACCTGTTTGTCAACTTTCAGCTAAGAATAAAGTTAAAAGTAAATGTCATTTAACTTTAAGCCCGAAGGTAAAAGAGCAACGAGTCTTATCAGGAAGTGAGAGACGAGGAAGAAGAAAGCGAGAAACAGCTGGGCGAAGAAGGCTTTGTGGGAAGGACCTTGTAATTCAGAAACCAGACTACACTTCAGTTCAGCTGTGTGTGTTTCACAGGTGGGTGTTAAAAGGAGGAGGAGGAGGGGGAGGGGGAGGGGGGGGTCATGAGTACAGTCTGGATCATGAGTGACACAGATGTTTATAAGAAACCACCCTGACCCTCTCCGTCTCTCTCCGTGTGTGTGTGTGTGTGTGTGTGTGTGTGTGTGTGTGTGTGTGTGTGTGTGTGTGTGTGTGTGTGTGTGTGTGTGTGTGTGTGTGTGTGTGTGTGTGGTGTCATATAGGACAGATTTAACCCTCCTGTTGTCCTCGAATCACAGAAGGAAGGGAGGGAGGAAGGAAGGAAAGGAAAGGAGGGAGGAGGGAAGGAAGGAAGGAAAGGAGGGAGGAAGGAAGGAAGGACAGAGTAAAGAAGGAAGGGAGGAAGGTAGGGGGGGAAAGAAAGCGACAAGGAGGGAGGAAGGACAGACAGAAGGAAGGTAGAAAGGGAGGAACAGTCAAAACAGTCGGGGTCAGTTTGACCCGGGAGGATGATACGAAGGTTAAAGACATATTTCGGACATTAAAACATTTATTTGTTAAGATGACGTGTCTCAGTGAAACCAAAAGTGTCTCCAATTTGATTTAATGTGCAATTTATTCACCGTAATAATGTTTATTTAAGTATTTATTATGATTAACCGTCTCCCAGGCGGTGATGCTGGCGTACGTTTGTGTGTGTGTGCCTGTGTGTGTATGTGTGTGTGTGTGTGTGTGTGTGTGTGTGTGTGTGTGTGTGTCATGTTGGAAAGCTTTAGAGACATATTTCGGACATAAGTTTCTCTTATTAGGTTTAGTTAGTGAATAAAGCAGCTTCTAACAGTAATAATGTTTATTTGAGTATTTATTATGATAAACAGTCTCCGACAAGGTGATTCTGACGTGTGTGTGTGTGTGTGTGTGTGTGTGTGTGTGTGTGTGTGTGTGTGTGTGTGGTATAGAATCGACTCAATGTGCTGACTTCAGACAAGCAGCTGTGTAAATTTAGTCTTGGCAGTAAAACCCCTTAGGCACACACACACACTCACACACACACACACACACACACACACACACACACACACACACACGGAGATGTACTCCTCCCTGACAGATTCCTCAGTAGTGAGGCCTTGCCTTCCTGAGAAGACACAGATAAGACAAACGGGTGAGGTTGTAAGCAGACAGAGAGAGAGCTGCTTCACTCTGATGTTTACTATGTTGGAAACAGAGAAGTCGTTCATATGATTAAATAATAATTTGTGATTAATAGCAGAAATAGTTTTAATTCTCATGTAGTTTTACCATCGACCATCCAACGTTTGTCCTACCAGGTCTGTTTATAAAGCATGAGGTATACATTATCACTAAACTCTGTGTTGGTCAAAAGGCCCCATTCAACCTTCGTGTCGTCCTCTCAGGTCAAATTGACCCCGTCTGTTTTGACTGTTCCTTCCTCCCTCCTTCCTCTCTCTTTCTTTCCTTCCTCTCTCTTTCTTCCCTTCCTTTATCCCCCTTTCTTCCTTCTTTCCCTCCCTCCTTCCTTCCTTTCCTTCTTTCCTCTACCCTACATTCCCCCTTCCTTCTTTCCTCTGTCCTTCTTTCCTTTCTTCCTCCCTTTCTCTTTTCCTTTCTCCCTCCCTCCCTCCTACCTTCCTCTGTCCTTCATTCCCTTCCTCCCTCCTTTCCTTCCTTCTTCCTTCCTTCCTTCCTTCCTTCCTTCCTTCCTCCCTCCTTTCCTTCCTTCTTTCCTTCCTTCATCCTCCCTCCTTTCCTTATTTCTTTCCTTCCTCCTTTCTTTCCTTCTTCCTCCCTTCCTTCCTTGACTCGAAGACAACAGGAGGGTTAAAGAAACTTATACGTCATTTTTGTCGTCTCGGGTCAGTTTTGACCACAGGACAACAGAAGGGTTAATTAATAGTAAAGTACATCCTCATCACATCGGTTCTCATCCTCTAATTAAAAGATATGAAAAGCTAGACATCACAAAACTGCTGTTGTGCTACAACATACTAAATATCAAGTCATATTAGCTACATATATATATATATATATATATATATATATTAAAGGCAAACATTGAATCATCAAACGCACCATGCCACAGTTCTCTGTTTAGTTTCAGGAGCAGGATGCCACACATATGTTTGGATAAGTGTCTTTATCAACAGTCAATACAAACTTCATTATTTTCATTACCTGAGTTATTCCACAGCAGATTATTTCCCCTTTGCAGGATGAGTCTAGTAACTAATACAATTAACAATGGCTTCATTTTTAGTCTGTGTCTGTGTCCTCAATCCATACTACACACTGATTTTTTATGTATAGATTACTACATAATAATGTCATAGTATACTATTTTAGCAGTTAACACACAAAAGTCTGCAAACTGTTTTATACTAACTGGAAATTAAACGTAAATCAAACTGTGACTTTGGAGGATCACCAAATGTCTTTCTGACAATTTAGCAGTTATTTACTTAAGTTTCTGCATATTTGTGCATTCAGTGGGGGGAGGGGAGGAGAAAGTGTACTTTATTTAGTTGCTTTTCCAGTGTAAACATGCTACAGACTCCTTCAAACCTGCTCAGTCAGTGTGTAGCATGAGACCAGGACCCAGCTAGTGCCTATCTGTGCACATGAGCAGAGAGTTAAAATGGGATGATTAATGTTATTGTTTACATCTGTGCTTCTCTTATTATGACATTTGATCTTTGACCGTGAAAAAGGTCAAAGATCAAAATGCTTTGCAACTTGTGACAACATCTTTAAATATTTTCCTTTAGCTGTAAAAAGTGAACTCAAGCAGCTTTTTCCTCCATTTAGCAAAACAGTATATTGATTTATTTTCATACTATCATGATATGACACTCCCTCCATCTGTGAACATAGTTAAAATATCACAGCGTAGCATAAAATATTGTCTTAAAGTATGAACTTACTGACTCTTAAAACAGATTCCTTTACCTGCTTGGCCAAATATATCCAAACTGTCATAAGTGTGTGTGATTTGTGTTTCTAGCATGTAAGGAGAAGATGCTTTAGACATGACCTTAAGAGTCCAGAGTAAAGCTGACTAAAGACTAAAGCTGCTAACATGCACGTGGAGTTTGGTTACTGTAAGAAAAACCCCGCACATGCTTCACATTTAAGACTTACAGAGTCTGAAGTGAAATTGTAAAGTATAAAACAGTAATTGAAACGTTTCTGAGGCACATACAGTAGAATCTGGTAAAAAGTGTTTTGTACTTAAGAAAGAGGAACATTTTTCTTTCTGTACCACATGAGCAGTTTGCAGGCGGCAGGCGTGGTAGCTCCGAGCAGATTATTCTCGTCTCGTCACATTCCTCTGTGGTCGATTATAATCAGGATCACGGCACTTTCATTCAGTCGCTTATTCACGACACAGCGACAATTAGACAAAGACGGTGTCGGGTCAGAAACTGTGCATCCATGTGTTTGTGTGCAATCATGTGTCTTAGCTCATGATGCTTTCATGACTGAGTTGGTTTGAACTGAAGCCTTGTTTCATACAAAACACACAACAGGCAGCTTTGTTGTCAGGAAACTTAAATGGCTTCTTTTTTTTTTATTGTCGAGTTAGATGAACAGTTCATTACCACTCTGATATTGACAGGGTAAATATGAAGCTACAACCAGCAGCGGGTTAGCTTATTTTAGCATAAAGACGAACACAATCTCAACTCAACTTTATTTATAAAGCACATTAAAACAACCACAGCTGAAACAAAGTGCTGTACATACATAGATAAAACAACACAGGAACATAAATACTAAAATAACAAGCCATAAAACACTCAAACAGGAGCAGAGTCTCATGCATGGTTGAAAGCCAAGGAATAAAAATGGGTTTTAAGACGAGTTTTAAAAATGGACAGTGAGGAGGCTTGTCGAATATTTAAAGGAAGCTCGTTCCATAATTTAGGCCCTCTGAGCTTCCGCTTTGACTTCGGTACCTCCAGGAGCAGCAATCTGCTCACCAGAAGTGCTAGGCAGGTTATTTTGTGCAAAAAAGCATTTAAAAGATGTTCTGAAGCTTATATGAGGCTTCAACAGTCTGACTTACTTATATCAGGTGGATATCTGACACATTTACAGTCTTTCTAGCATCAAATCTCCTCTTTGTGGTGTGGTGGTAGTAACAAAAAGAAGGACCTTGACACTTAAAAGACTGTAACAATGCCAAAAGATATCTGCTTGATTTGACTCATTTTGACAACTGAAGCTTCATATTAGCTTCAGATAAACTTTAAATACATTATTTTGCACAGAAGGAGGACTGTACATTATGTAGGGATCTTCTAATTGTCAGTATGAACAGGAGGAATGATTACAGCATGCTCATTTTAGCTCCTGACTGTTGTTCTCAGACAGAAAAAACTGTGCACCTTTCCTTTAACATGTTACAGCTCTTTTGTAAATCCATACAAAACTAAAACTTTTGAGCCAAATTATCTCTCAGCTAGCCACCATGTATCCACTGACTCCATAAACTCACTGGTAGTAACTAGTATTAGCTTTTAGTTTGTTTGTAGAAGAACAAGTCGGGTTTTTATATATACCAATCCATAAATCATCAGTTAAGACTTGTTGCCTGGAGCTACCCTCTGAAACCGGTCTCATAAGTTTACTAAGTGCAGACTGCCGACACATTCCTCATCTTTATTTCAAACAACATTACATGACTTGATGGCATTTGGTGGAGCAAAGTTGTGAAACCTGGTATGGCTGTACGGCTATTCATAGTTTGTCTACTGTAAGTCAGCGATAGCCGAGCAACATGCTATAATATTCAAATGCGCTTCAGGCTGTTCTCACATCTATTCCTGGCTGATAGTAACACGTGTACGCCACGTGATGGATGGATCCTCGTATGAACTGCACCTGTTGACAGTGTCAAATTGGGAAAAAAGAGCTATGCGGTTATGATTTTGTTTAAAAGTGTTTTAAATTGTGAATGAAAAGTAAACCACGGACAACATGGACTGCAGGATTTATCTCGCTTCTGGTTGCAAGTTTGTTTAACCTTAAGGAAGTTTACTTTTAATGATACTACTCATCACAGCAGCACAAGACAGTCGTGGATATTTTAACCATTAATGGTCATTGTTTATATTGTGTTATATTTTCACAAGAATGAAATGAAACAGCTGGTCAGTTTTAACCTGGATTTGACCTGCCCCAAAAAATGTAAAACCTAATTTATCATCATTATAATTCAAAGTAAATAAAGTCCTTTCTGGTGAAGCCTCTCATGTAGATGACTGGCCATATAACATATTCAAGACTAAAACAGCAAATCCAGCTGTTTACACACCATTATCCATTATATAGTTGTACTGTTTACATTTGAACCAATAACTCATGAATGGTTTAGCTAAGAGTCACAATGGATCAGAATGAAATAAGTAAATAAGGTGAATAAATTAAATCCGAATCAAAGCTGATGGTAGAAACATACAAATAATAACTGAGGTTCTGGGAGGGTCAATAAACGTTTTTTTTTTTTTAGCTCCTTTCTTTTTACTGTAAAGTTGATGATGAAAGTGATGATTCAGAGGCTTTCAAACCTCAGTAATAATCTTGGAGAAACCACTGAGGTCATGAATCCCCCCCCCGCCCCCCACAGAAAATGATCGGATAAAGGGATATTGCAATAAAACTATCATACAAACAATAACTGAGGTTTACAATTTTAATTTTTTGTGTCTGGGAGGGTCAATAAATGTTCTTTTTTACCTCCTTTACTGTAAAGTTGATGATGAAAGTGATGATTCAGAGGCTTTCAAACCTCAGTAATAATCTTGGAGAAACCACTGAGGTCATGTACCCCCCCCCACCCCCCCCCAAGAAAATGATCAGATTTAAAGGGATATTGCAAGAAAACTATCATACAAAATATCAGCATTACTATCGGTATCATCCTCCATTAATCCGCATCGGCCAACAAGTATATTAAGATTTAACTAAACTTTTTGCATGTGGTGAAATTAAATGTCATCATAAGTTACAGAGTTCAGGGAGGGATATAGAAACAGTGTGTGGGAAAGCTCCATCACATCCTGTTTGTGCTGTTTGTGATGAAGAGCGGGTGGAGGAAAAAACCGAGCCACGTCAACGGGCCTGTCCACATGACTCTTTACGACAGCGGCTCCTGCCATTTGTCAACAAGTCCCACAAGAGCCAGACCCACTCATAAACTACATCTGGTGAATACATTAAATAAGGAATATGTGCATGTTACATAACAAGTAAAGAGTGATAGTCAAACTGAAAAAGGGAAAGAAAAAAGGCCAGTTCCTCAACAATCTTTGACCCTTGCATGACTGCGATTTAAGTGTCTAGTTTCAGTTTGACTCATCTTAAAGACTCCTACTTCTGTTTTGTGGGTTGCTTTATCTTTCTTTAAACATTCTGGGCTGGATTAGTGCATCACACCCTGTGTCAGTAAAGATTTTATCACTAGTGAGTTTCCACCACTTCTGTTCTTCCCCAGTAAAATATTCCAAAACTAGAAATGCTGTAATATTTATGTAATTGTTTCAAGGTAGCTTTTTTAAAAATTTGTAATTGGGCTTCATTTTGAACATTTGTGAAAGTGTTCTGCTTTCTCTCATTCATGAATCCTTAAAATCGACCAACTCTGGACATGTTGCAGCATAAACATAATTGTATTATATTTCATCCTTAAATCTTTATAAAGCAGTTTGAAATCTACCCATCATCATAGTTTTCTGACTCCTGTTTTTTTTTCTCAGCTTAACGTTGTGAACATAAAAGTAAATGCAGTCAGACGTCTTTCAACCATTTGTTGCGATTTAAATTAGTTACTTGTGACTCATGCATATTTTTAATACAAGAAACCTGACTTGTGCTTCAGTACAACTTTAAAAGAGTGCTGAAAGAGAGATATTTTGGTCTGTTTGGTCCTCCTCTCCTGAATTTCACCCAGCGTGACCCCCTGCCCCCTCTGTCTGAGTGAATCATCGTGCTGGTCTTCAGCTGATATCCTCCACGGAGGATCTCTGAGCAGCTGAGCTCATTACTGAGGTCATGGGCTGCAGATTAGGAGGACAGATTTACTCCCAGAAAGTGGGACGACACATTTGTTCACTGTACCTTACTGTGTTTCATGTTAGACCACTTTCATTCAGACCTTGTGAATTACCAGTTAATTCACAAATATTGGAATATACTAAGGAAACACTACATATCTTCACCTGTCCTTCTCCTTTTACAGTATATGCTGAAGTAATTTCTGTAATAATGTTTCACTAAATGCTGCGACCATGCATCACATTCCTCTTTATGCTGTATACACGGTGACTATACAGAATATATGTGGCTAATCAGCAGTTCCTGCAAAGTATGACACATATCTGATTCAAATGAACAAAGAGATGTACAGTAACTGTATTGCATAAGTGCCACATGTTTCTTTTTTGCTCTTCTTTTTATTGACCTCAAACCTACCCAAATAACTTCATCTGGACAAGTTCAAGCACACAAGGGAAGTGAAAGGTGTTTGGCAGCTTGGCACAGGTTGTAGTATTAATGTGTGTGGGTGTGTGTGATAGTGTCTTTTCAAGGACTCGAGTTTTAGACCTTGAACCTTGAACTGTTTTCTGTCCTCATTTCTTCAAAGGTGTGCTTGAGGGTTTTAGGGGAAAAAAAAGGTTTGAATTATGTCGAGGATAAGGTTTGTAGTAGTCGTGACGATTAAGGAAAGGCAAGTTCAGGGGGCTCATTAATAAAATTTTGTCACTGTGGGTCATAACAAGTGTAGAAGAACAAGTATATGAGTGTGTAGTGAGTTTTTTTCTAACTTCAGAAATGGGCGGAGGCGACAGGGAAGCATGTTCACAAATGTGCTCTGTGGGGGTTTCATGTTGACATTCTGCAGAAACAGGAAGTGAGAATATTTCTGAGAATAAACCAAATAAGAGGAATTCACCCCCTCTTGGCACACATGTCTGATAAAATGGTACGGATGTCTCACACACAATGATGTGTCGGACAGTTATAAAAAGGTTTTATTGCGGCGCTTGTGCTTCATTTGTTTCCGAGTCTTTTTTTTTAACCTACAGGCATGCATCTCCCATTGTCTGCAGCTCACAAGTGCCATCTGGTGTCATGACTTCATACTGCAACCAAATATTTATCTTCCATAACTAGTGACTTTCGATAGATTGTTTTTTAAAATAACACAGACTTCGTAAATAAATAAGTATACAGACAATTATTGTTTGACTCATATTAAGGAAACAGGGAGACCCCAAGCCAGAGTCTCAGATATCATATTATTATTTCTTGTTGGAGAGTCAAAGGGATCAGTCAAAAGTCCATCTGAAAAATACATTGATTTTATTTTATTTTATTCATTTATTTACATTTTAAGACATTAGATGACAACAGTATGCTGGATTTAGATAGCATAGAAAAGCAATTGACAACAACAACATCAATAATGAGAAAGAAAACAAAAGAACAAAGCAAAAACAGGATGAAAAAAACTAATTTGGTGACTAATACTAGTTCATCAGGTATAATATAAAAATAATAATGAAGTAGATTAATCGTTCAGTAGACTAGTTCTTTAAGGTGACAGGATATATCATGCCATTTAACAAACAGGAAACAGACACCATATATAAAAGCAAGCAATCATACACCCTTACAAACAGAACATATAAAAACATATTGATTTTTACTGATTGATGTCATGACCTTGTTTCAAAATGTCGTGGCACATTTTGGAAGACCGGTATCAGCAGATATAGTCATATGACCACAAGCTGTGCTCACACATGTCAACATGACCCTGAATCAGGAGTTGGACGGACCGAGTCATGTTGATTCTTTCAGAGCAGGTCCCTACAGGTCAGTTAAACTTTTCAGGTTTTGCACATTATAGTCCACTTTTTACAAAATAATATATTTTTAAAAAACAAACCAGATAATTTACAGTGATGTCGTGCACCAGTGGTTACCACTCATTTCACCATGGTGTGTAGATCACCTACATCAGGCAAGTTTTGACCACCAAGTGTCCCTCCAAATCAAGTAACACTCACAGCTGTGGAAGGCACTTCTAATGCAGTCTATGAATGGATAGCCAAATTATGGGATGCCCTTGCTTCTCTACTAGGACAAAGCCATCACCATGGCGATGGACAGACACTATGCTTCACAGTTGCTATGTTATTTCACACCTTACGCAGCCTTATGAGCTGCCTTGTCTTTTCCACTTTCCATGTGAACACATAACATCTAAAACCATGAGAATGAGATGTGAGGTAAATTTGACATATTTACAGTCAGCTGTGCAGCATACAGGCATTTATGATTTTGGTACAACTCATGTGACTTTAGGGACAAAGTTAGGGACACATTGTGAGACTGAAGTTAGCGTGATGAAAACAATGTTGAAACACAGAACTCTTACGTTGTTTCCTCCGTTCTCCTGTTGCACATGCACTTCCTGTTAGGATGATCGTAAGCCTGCACTGATTCAGACTCACTATTTAATGGTCCCACTTACTCTCTGGCCCTTAATTTGTCAATCCAATTGTCACTTGACATGAATACACAAATAAAAGGGGGAGTGCATAGGGTTAGGGGATACGGGCTGGTTTGAGATTGGACCAAGGTTATCAACTGAATCACCTACATGTAAATGCAAGGAAGGTAATAACCAGAAACATATTCCTCTGTTCCTCAAAGGAAGGTTACTGTCACTCTCTTTAAGCCTCTGTTTGCTGTGTTGCCTGAACTTTAGGGATCAACCACCTGGCCGTTATACCTGAAAAAAAGAAATGTACTCTATGAGTATAGTGTGGGTTTATTATATTTCACAGTGGGCTATTCAGAAATATAAGAAAAGCAGATTTTCTCAGTCGCAGTTTCATCATACAGCTCACAATCTTTAACTACATTCTGGTAACTTGTAAGCAAGTGTCACAGAAATCTGAACAGTGGTGTTAAATGCTATCAATGTAAACATTACAGTGAGAGAAGCTAATCCAAGTTCAAAATATCAAAATAGTACCAAACTAGTACCAGAAATTTTGTATAGATGAACTTAATTGTATAATTAACTTAACTTAATAAGCTCTATAATTATTATTTCCATCACATATAATGAGTTGTAATGAAGAGATGCTTACTCAGAGGATGTGTTGGATCTTAAGTTGACAACAGAATACGGGTCAAGCTGCTGTTCTCCAGGCTGATGTGGCTGCACGGTGGAGTAGAGAGGATCTGTCTGGTCCTTGGAGAAGTTAATACTGCTATAGTAAAGGTCATCCTGCTCTGTTGCTTGAGCTGAGATGTCTTCATACACAGGACCAGGGTTTAGCTGGTAGAGAAACAAAATAAATATGACTCTACAATGTTGAATTTAAAGTTTTGGTTGATGCTCCAAAGCAAAGCAATAGTTAACGATTCAAAGTTGAACAAATAATTTTCCCCATTCAGGGTTTCTCCAAGATAATTATCAATATTGAAAATAATGATAAACCTATGAGGAAAGCATTTAATGCATTTAAGCATTTACCTGCTCCATATTGTCTGATGTTTCAGGTCTAGGAGAATGTCTGGAGGACCTCTTTCTCCTGCTTAGAGAAATGAGAATATAAAAACAAATAGATGATGTCAGGTTAGTGTGTAAATATCATGACTCTGAAACAAAGCTCAGTGTTTCTCACCTAATCCAGAAGAAGACAGCGAGTGGCATTATAACCAGGAGAGCAGCAACAACTCCTGCAGCTGCTGCTGTTAATGTTCTTGTAATACTTTGGACAGTTAGAGTCTTTTCACCAGAACTGATGTTTTGGTGGGTTTTGACAGTTAGAGTCTTTTCACCAGAGATGATGTTTTGGTGGGTTATGACAGCACAGGAGTAGTTTCCTGCATGTTGAATGGTGACTGGGTCTAGAACCAGGTGTTTGTTTTGGCTCTCTGGCTCCGTTAGACGTCGACTGTTCAGGTACCAAATGTAGTTTGTGTTGTCAGTCAGAGGACAGCTGGTACTGCAGGTCAGTGTGACTCTCTGGCCCTCTGTCACCACAGCAGGATGAAACTTAACCTCCAAACCTGAAAGATGATTAGATTGGACATTAAATGTAAAAGAGATTATCCTAAAAGTCCTCACACTGAAAGTATAAATTAGGTTTTTCACTGTCTTGGAAAACAACTCAAACAACTATCCATGAATAAAAAGATTAATTTAAGTGTTTAACATACAGACAGGTTTTTGCAGTTAAAAATACAGTAAAATCAACATCAAAAATACACATACAGAAATTACCTGAGACAATCAGAGTCACTCCACATCCTCCATCATCTTTGAGTCTAAATGTGTATTCTGCTGAGTCATTCTTCTTCAGGTTGTTGATTCTCAGGATGTGCTGGTTGTTCATGTTGTCATCATACTGCACGCGGCCTGCATCCTCAGTCAGCTTGACAGCTTCCTCCTCACCACGTCTCTTTATTTTATACCAAACTTTAGATCTGGGCTTCTTGTTGTCAGGATACAAATATTTACTTGAAATGTCCACTGAAGAGCCTTCCAGGGCGCAGATTCTCCTTCTGATATAATTTACACTCCTGCAGCTCTTATCATTAATACCTGAAATATAGATTAAATACATAAAGTAGGGTCTCCCTAAATAACTGCTAAAGTAGTCTTCTCTAATACTTAAATAAATCTATAACAGAAGTTCAGGTTGTTTTTTCTTCTTCTATAAATCACGTTTTCTGCAAATTGTGAAAAGGCTCACTGGTTACCAGCTGATCACCTCCATCACTGACTAAATCATGATTGAGATAATAGATTATTAACACTGTAAAGTACAGCCTAAAAATGAAAATTAGGTTAAATCAAAACCTCTGACAGTATAAAGAAAAGTAAACATCAAAGACTTCCAATGCTGATGTTTATTACTTAAAACAAAACGAAAAATGTGTAATTTTATAATGAATTTCTGTTACTTTGGTGTTTGATGTTTAGACATTATTAAAGTCATCATATTTCATATTGCCCATTAATCATGTAAACTGTCATGTTTGTGTAAGTTATAACAGACTGTAAGTTGGTTTATACTCACAGACTTCAGCAGAGTGCAGATCCTCGTGATCTTTGACAGCACAGGAGAAGATACCAGGAGAGGAGTGGGGAACTAAAAACTGTTGTTTCTTTTCAAAAATCCTTAAGTTTCTGTTCTTGTACCACCTGTAGGCAGTTTGGCTGTCAGCCAGTGGACAGCTGGTGTTACAGGTCAGTGTAACGTTCACATCTGCAGGAGTCCTCTGAAGGCCTACTTCTGTTGGGAGAATATAATAATATTAATAATGAGAAAAGAAAGAAAACAAAGATCAGACATGAAAATATTGATATGGAAATAAATGATTGGTCAATTAGTGTCATTTGTGTAAATGTTTGTGGATATTTAGAGAAAGTTAACCTCTGGGATATGTGATAGAGCAGGACTCATCCACTGATGTCTGCTTTTCAGAGCACATTCTTCCTTTAGCGTAGGTCACAGTAAAGCAGGTCGATGTGACAGAATCTGAACAATAAAAAATAGTATTTAATAATTTAACTGGTGAACACTTAGTTATAGTATTTAATAGACCTTATAATTAAATCAAAACTTATATAGTAAAAATGTTCTTGATAGTGTTCAACTAGAGGTTTTTTTACATAATAAGGAGCCAAATGTTGTCACTCACCCACTGAGACTTCAGGAGCTCTGAGATGCTCGTAGCCTTTGACAGCACAGGAGTATCTGACTGCTTCCTCACTGCTGACCAGCTGTTGGTACCAGGGAGACCAGTCCTGATAGAGAAACTCTCTGTTCTTGTACCAGATGTAGGCTGCAGGGTTTTCAGTCAGAGGACAGCTGGAGCTACAAATCAGTGATACTGTCTGTCCCTCTGTGGCAGGAATCACCTTCACCTGCAGGTCTGAGATGATGGTGAATAACGTGAGAGTTCATAGACTGATTTCATTCTTAAAGTAACACATTAGTAACAAACACTGTACCTGCAACACGGAGGTAGAATCCACTTTGCCAGCAGTCTTGTGTGTAGTTTGCACTCTCCGGACAGCAGTAAAACTTTTTATCACTCTCTGTCAGATCTTTGATTGTTAGAGTTGGATGAGTATCTTTGGAAATGCTGTACTTTCCATCTGCAGAGAGCTCATTGTGAACATACTTGGATCCATTCCAGTGTCTAGTGAACCATTTCATGCTTGAAGTGTGATGTTGAGCTGAGCAGGGCAGATCCACTGATGAACCTTTTAAGCCACAGATGATGTTTGCTCGTACCTGAACAACTTTAACAGACATAAATGCAGATCATTTCATAGTCATAATACTCTTCTTCTAATAATAACTGAATATTGATATAACATAAATTGTAAATTAACAACAGTTGCTAACTCTTATAATCCAGTAAAACATTATTTTTCACATATTACAGTTAATAATCTCATATAAATCATGTTTACAGTCATTAAATAAGAAGAGAAAAACAATAATTCATACCTGAGATCCACAGAATGAAACCCATAAACACACAGCCAGCTTCTGTCAACAACATGGCTGCTGTAGTCTCTCCGCTTCTTAAAAGAAAGTTGATTAAATTGTAAGTATTTTAATGGCCTTACCTCATGTGCTATATGTATGAAAGCTATGGAAATATTACAATCATAAATAAATGGTCAAAATCAACAGCAGTCCTCTTACAGAGTAAAGGCTTAAGACGACAGAATAGACTGTTGGTCAATGCGAGAGCGGTTGGCAGACAAAAATCATGCAACTCTGTCAAATTCACTTCCTTCCTGATTTGAACCCAATGAAACTGATACAGAATCTAATAGTAGTTATATGACGTTATATGACAGGAAATCTTTGAGTTTAACTCGAGGGTGTCATCATGTTGCTTACTCTGTCTCATTACAATTATTGTTTCTAATTTCTGATTTTATCGTGTATTGGATCGATGCCAGACGTCGTAGTGTTTAACTACTTTATATTTTCACTGCAAGTGTAGAGCAGAAAGATGTGAGGCTATTTGTGGTTCACAGTGAAAAAACAAAACAAACACTTGTGAAGGGAAAGTTGCTCATATAGTATTTATAATCATATCAAACACTGCAGAGCAAAATCAGTTTTACAAAAGATTTAAGGTAGTTCATGGTAACCTAATAAATATCTGAAGAGTTCATTCAGGCAGATGAAGTGAAAATCCTGAGAGACTTTTTGGTGGCTGTCAGGCATGCTGCATGTAGCTCTGATACCAGAAATGAACCTACTTCCTGATTATAATTCTCAGTAAAATTATGTCATATTTTAACATAGAAAACCTTAATACTTACTTTAAGGTAATCATTTCCCATTTGTGTGTAATGTATTGGTTTTTTATGCAAAATGTAGCAAATTTAAATTATCAAATTTTGATCATAAGGACCAGAGAGGTGTGCGACTGTCTGAGTGTGGTTCACAGTGCAAAAACCAAAACAACAAACACTTGTGAAGAGGAAGTTGCAGATATATATTTTATAATCACATCATCCATTACAGAACATGCAGAGTGGAACATGTTTCTGAGAGCAAAATCAATTTTCACAAAAGTTTTTTTACAGTTACAACTGAAAATCAACCAAAAAATAATACAACAGCTCACCAGAAAAAAACTAAACAAAAATACAAAATACTTCAATAGGCTTACTTTGCATTGCATTGTGGTCTGACAATGTCACTGCTCAATCTACTTGAGACATATAAGTATTGTGTACAGTTAGATCAGTCTGTTCAGTCATCAATTGAGATGCTGCTTCGTCTGCCTCTACTGGAGCTTTCAAACACTCTGATTCAGCAGTGAAACAGTTAATGATGAACATGAATCTGTGGCCTTATCACCTCTGATTATGTTTTACTGGGCTGTGTTGAAGGCTTGATTTCTGTGATTTGATGGTCTGCTCCATGAGTTAAGACAGGATGGATTGTAAGGTCCTTGTTTCTCTTCCCAAAGCAGACAGTGGATGTCCATCACTGCCAATGTGGCTCCTGAGGTGTTCATTCATTCACAGTAAGGTGCTGTAGAGAAGGTTATCAACTGGATTTCCTAAATGTAAATGCAAGTAGTAATAATTAGAAACACATTTCTCTGTACATCACAAAGAAAGGTTACTATCACTCTCTTAAAGTGTTTGTTAGCTGTGTTGTTTTAATTATATGGATCCATCACCTGGCCGTTATAACTTGGTAAAAAAAGAAAATAATGTGTTGTTCATGTATAATGTGGGTTCATTGTGTTTCAAAGTACAATATTTAAAAAACATAACAAGCTATTTTTTTCAGTTGGTGAAGTTTGATTATACGTCTTGAAATCTTTAACTACATTAAAGTATCCTTTTGTCAAGTTTTATGGAAATCTGATTATTTGTGTGTTCAGTGATTATCAATGTAAATTCTAAAAACTTATAGACCCAGTAGATTCAGTATGGATGCCAACATTAATATTATTATTTACACATGTACATTTACTGCTTTAACAAGTCAAAATGTAGCCCACACTTGAAGAAACGGTCAACTTTGCCTTATCCACTGTGACCCCAGCAACATATTTCTGTCCATGTTTCATCTCAGCACTGCACAATAATATACCGCCATCTTGTGGCGAAACTTAGTTACTACATCAACAATGTACCATGCCTGTGTAATCTAGTTGGAGCACAATAACTTCTTATGAATCAAACATCAATGCTAAATGTTAACCTGAATGATACAAACATTTGAATCTTAGACTATACAATAAACAAATATGTGGGATGTGTCCTTGTTTTAAAACCATTCTCCTCACACAAATATCTGCTGTGAAAAAGGTCCACTGATTAAAAGTTACGGACTACTACTGTGTTAGTGGCAGAAGCTGGATGTGTGTTTATTGGTTTCACCCTGTACATCTCAGGTATGATATAAATGTTAATGGAAATAAATAAATAAATTGGAGAAAAACAGAAAAGGTAGATTTTTAAAAAAGCTCTCAAGATTTTCCTTCATCTGCCTGAATGAGCTCCTCAGATTTCCTTCATCTACAACATATTAGGCTATTATTAGTTATATTCTTAATATTCTACAGTTTCTTAAGTGATCATAAACTTCTGCTGTTTCCACTACAAAAACCATCCACACACAGCTTCATATCTCTCTGTTCACTGTTAAACACCTTTTACAATGTTTCAATGAAAGTATAGTTTAGCACTAATATATGTAGCATGAAGAGATGCTACTATAGCATCTGAGAAGATATTTTATTTTATAGCACATTGATAATTGATAGTATAATATATTCACATTTTGTTCAGTGTTACCAGTAACATTCAGTTATTTTTGGAAAGTGTATAATTGTACCTGACAGCAGGGGGCAGTGTGAAACTGTCTGTGATAAAGTACTGGCAGCTATGTAGCAGCAGCAAAAGAAGTTTTTTTTTTTTTTTTTTTTTTAATTGTTAAACGGAGCATCAACAGCTTGTCCTTTAGGTTTTGCCAGTCTTACCATGAGCAATAAAAAAGTGAACTTATTCCACACCATACTGTTGTACATTGAGTGGTGTAACACTCGCATCCCGGAGTGATGTGGGCGAATATCCGGGACAATGTGTCAGTGAACAGATTCAGGGAGTTACACACTGGAGAGATATTATATTCAATCTAGACTGGGAATAATACCTCTGGATCTCTCAAGAGGAGCTGGAACAAGCATGGTTGGTTTATTATTTATCTTACTCCAAATCAGCAACACCAAAGCCTAAACTGCAGCTGTATGTTTCGTCAGACCCGCCTGCTTCACACGTGCAGGTTTCTATCTTTTTACGGCTAACACAAAAAGCTGCACACCAGAGTTTCAGTAGGAATGATGTTACTGTGATCTCTAGTAGGCTACACCACCACCCACTTCAACCTCAATAATGAACATAAAGTAAGAATTATCACTTCTCTGACAATGTCAACAAAAACTGAAAATGTACAACTTTCATAAATGTAGAATTCATGGCACGTTTAACCTACAGGTGTGCAATTAACTCCCATTGTCTATTGTCTGCAGCTCACGGGTGCCCTCTGGTGTCGTGACTTCATACTGTAATCAAATATTTCTTTTCCATAACCAGTGACTTTCTATGGATTATTTAAAAAAAACCCAGATAAATAAACAAAAATACAGACAATTATTGTGTGACTCATATTAAGGAATCAGGGGGACACCAAGCCAGAGTCTCAGTTGGAAGTCACATTATTATTTTTTGTTGGAGAGTCAAAGGGATCAGTCAAAAGGTCATCTGAAAAACTGATTGATTTTGTTTTTCTTTATTTACATTTTAAGAAATGATATGACCAAATTATGCTGGAGTTACATAGCGTAGAAAAGCAATTGACAACAACATAATCATCAATGAGAAAGGGAAAATAAAGAACAAAGTAAAAAAGGTGACTAATACCAGTTCACCAGATATAGTAACTGAGTCATACTATGCCAGTGTACAAAACAGGAAACAGACACCATATATATATACCAAACACTCATATGCCCTCATAAATGTTGTAAAAGTGGCTTAAGTGTGAATAAAGAGATATGAAACCGTGTTTTAAACTTGAGAAGTTCATGGTAACTTAATAAACATCTGAAGAGCTCATTCAGGCAGATGAATTAAAAATCTTGAGAGCCTTTTTGGTGGCTGGCAGATATGCTGCATGTATCATGTAGAAATCCTCCTTATAAACTTCCTTCCTGATTATAATTCTCAGTAAAATGAAACCACAGATAAACAGTCGATGTAGTGCAGCAGTTGTTTACTTATTTGATGTCATATTTTAACATAGAAAACCTTTATATTTACTTTAAGGTGTCATTGTTTCTAATGCATTGGCTTATCATGCAACATGCAGCAGAGTTAAACTACATACAAATGTGATAAAGTTGCTAGCATAGGACAGAGAGATGTAAGGCTGCGTGTGCTTCACAGTGAGAAAAAAATAAAGCACTTGTGAAGAGGAAGTTGCACACATAGCTTTTATAATCATATGCAGAGTGGAACATGTTTCTGAGAGCAAAGCAGTTTTCACAAGATCTTTTTTACAGTTATAGCTGTGAACCAACCAGAAAGTAATACAACATGAAGCTCACCAGAAAAAAGAACAAAAATACTAAATTCTTCAATAAGATTACTTGGCATTGTATTGTGGTCTGACAATGTCACTGCTCAGTTTACTGATAAAGACATATAAGTATTGTGTACAGTTAAATGGTTTAACAGAATGGGCTGCTCTATGAGTTAGACAGGATATATATATATATATATATATACCTGAAAAAAGTAAAGAATGTGCTGTATGAGTATAATGTGGAGAGAAGCAGTTTTGCAGTTTCATCATACAGCTCACAATCTTTAACTACATTCTGGTAACCTTGTAAACAAGTTTCACAGGAATCTGATCAGTGGTGTGTTCAATTATTATTAATTAAGATCTGAGATATCATATAGCCAAACCTGTAATAAGCTACATGAGTCTTATTTTACTCAGATATAATGAGTTGTAATGAAGAGATGCTTACTCAGGAGTTGTGTTGGATCTTAAGTTGACAACAGAATACGGGTCAAGCTGCTGTTCTCCAGGCTGATGAGGCTCGACGGTGGAGTAGAGAGGATCTGTCTGGTCCATGAAGAAGCTATGGTGAAGGTCATCCTGCTCTGTTGCTTGAGCTGGGATCTCTTCATACACAGGACCAGGGTTTAGCTGATGAAGAATAAATATTACTTTACAATATGTTGTATTTGAAGTTTTTGCTGATGCTCCAAAGAAAAGCAATAGGAAACAATTTGAAGGAGAACACAATAGTTTTTGGAAGTTATATTAAGTGAGTACAGCAGATATTTGGTATCTTTACATTCCAGTTTCAAGATATAACAAGTAAAAGAAAAGCTTTTAAAAGCATTATGTGTAATAGTGTTATGTAATCATGCCAAATATTTTATTAACCTGCTCCATGTTGTCTGATGTTTCAGGTCTAAGAGAATGTCTGGAGGACCTCTTTCTCCTGTTTAGTGAAATGAGAAATGAGAATATAAAAACAAATACAGTAAAAAACGGTGTATGAGATGCACCTTTAACATAATTTTTTTCATTTAATAGTGGGGAGCGTCTTATACACCTGTGTCCTATTCACCAGTAAAATACAGAGAGTTGATGGATCTGGATATGATCATAGGTATGTAAAAGGCCATCCACACTAAGAATGATAACTATCAGCACAACTATAACTTTAAACATAATGATGTGATTGTCCACACTTAGGAGCTAATGAAAATAGACCTAATAGACCTGTTATTGTTGTATGTTATTCAGAAAAATAAGAAATAAAACTGGCGGGTGCTGATTGATTCAGTCTGTTGATCAGAAGTATTTTGGGATGATGTTGTATGCAAAAGCGCACAGTATGAGAACAGATCTGAAGCCTAAAAGATTCACTAACTTTGTTGTTTTTCCACTGGATGGATCAGAGGATGATGCTTTGTTTGACTCAGGGACTGACACAGAGTCCAATGACAGTGAGCTTGGTGAGACTAACAGCGACTCGTGTACAATATTTCCGCAGTGATAGCTCTGATGAAGAGTTTTTGTGACTGGAGTAAGCATACAGCTCACACTGTATCAAATAGACTATGTAAAGTTACTGTGTTCTTTTAAAAGGTTTAATTGAAACTCATAGCCTAACCCAAACCTGGTTTAAAATAAAGTTAGAGTTTCAAATAAAAGTAAGTGAAAGAGTTGTATGTATGTGTTAGCTACTAGTGCATTCAAATAAACCAGTCTCTAATAAGAAAGCATTTTTCCCAGCATGACACCCCCCCCAAATAGATGGCGTCTTTTACACCGGTGCGACTTACACATCGTTTTTTAGAGTAGGTGATGTCAGGTTAGTGTGTAAATATCATGACTCTGAAACAAAGCTCAGTGTTTCTCACCTAATCCAGAAGAAGATAGCGAGTGGCATTATAACCAGGAGAGCAGCAACAACTCCGGCAGCTGCTGCTATTAATGTTCCTGTAATACTTTGGACAGTTAGAGTCTTTTCATCAGAGCTGATGTTTTTGGGGGTATGCACAGTTAGAGTCTTTTCACCAGAGATGATGTTTTGGTGGGTTTTGACAGCACAGGAGTAGTTTCCTGCATGTTGAATGGTGACTGGGTCTAGAACCAGGTGTTTGTTTTGGCTCTCTGGCTCCGTCAGACGTCGACTGTTCAGGTACCAAATGTAGATTGTGTTGTCAGTCAGAGGACAGCTGGTACTGCAGGTCAGTGTGACTCTCTGGCCCTCTGTCACCACAGCAGGATGCAACTTAACCTCCAAACCTGAAAGATGATTAGATTGGACAGTAAATGTAAAAGAGACATATAATCCTAAAAGTCCTCATACTGAAAGTATAAACTAGGTTCGTCACTGCCTTTAAAAACAACCCCAATGACTGTTCAAGGTTAAAAAGATTCATATATGTGTTTCATGTACTGAAAGGTTTAGGCATCTAAAAATACAGTAAAGTCACCATCATGCTTAAAAAACAGACATTGCTAAAACTAAAACGACTGTTTAAAATTCCTGCTTTAAAAAGCACTTTTGTAGCACTTTGTAGAAGATGGGACATGAACCACAGACTCCTGAGTCAGAGTCACAGCTTTTTTACGTCCATCCATCCATTCTGACCTCCTCTCTAACTATGGTGGCTGAGAGAGCTCAATGCAAGTTATGAACACACAGATTATTATAATAATAATTATTATTATTATTATTGTTATTATTATTATTATCATTGTCAAAGCTACCCTTACCTTTGTTAAATTTTTACTAGGGCTGTCAGCGTTAACACGTTAATCGCGATTAGATTAATGCAATCCATAACGCGTTAATTTTTTTTAATCGCATTTTAATTTTGCAAGCCTTTTTGTCCCTTCTTCTCACCCGTAGACGGCTCCTCTAGCTGTAGCGCTATGCTTTGAAGTGGCCTCCTGCAGTAAACCTACCGCGCTGATGGAAAGTAAGAGAGCTACTGGACTTTTGAACGGCTTGTTTAACTTTAAAAGTTGACAACTCAAAAGTAAAATGCAACCTGTGTCAAACAGAGTTTAATTACCACCGGAGTACGTCAAGTTTGAGTTAACACCTCCATGCTAAACACCCAGGTGCAGCCAAGCGAGCCTCAGCTCCACCAAAGTACCATTTTGGAGTGTGGGCGTAGCAGCAGAGCCGTAATCGATTCCCAGTTAAGACACTCTGGTAAGAAATGCTTTACATTATGGGCTTAAAACTGCCTTGAAATGTAAAATAACAGGATTTTAAACATGCAATTCAAAACGCGATTAATTGCAATTAACTATGGAAATTCTGCGATTAATCACAATTTTAAAAATTAATCGTTTGACAGCCCTAATTTTTACACATTTTTTTGTTTAGGTTAAAATGCTATTAATAAGGTAATGGCACTCTAAAATGTTAGACAGATCCACCAGGCACAGAAACTCATTATTATTCCATTCTCATAATATTCTGTGAAAACTCCAACCAATCACATCATTTGGTCCGAATGATATGATTGGCCCAGCAACCTGCCTTTTTTCCCCTTCCGCATTTCGTAATTGCGCGCGCATCCACCCAGACGATAATCTGTTGTGGGTCCACGGCATTATAATACATCCATGATCCACGGAGATAGCCATAAACAGACAGTAGTGACTGACAATGCCCGACAAAAGCGGGCCACAGCTTCCACCTCCAGCTGCTCCCACGGGGAAAAAGAAAACTATATCAAAACATTTTATTGTAGTGCGTGTTCGTGGAGGGGGAGTGTGTGGGTGGGATATAGAAGGGAGGAGTGGTTGTTGCTGTTCAAGTTTTTTCAAACTGCTGTGTGAAATGCAAGAAAGGTAAGAGTTGCTGTAATGATATTATGCAAATACAAATTTTCCCTTTTTTGACACCGGAAAGCAAGTTTTCCCCAAACACTTTTTTTTGTAACTTCAGTTTTGTTCTCTATGATTTGAAATGTTTCTGTATTTGCTTGTTTTGACTGTATTTGAAGCATGTTTGTTCATGCACTTTTTTTTTGTTTGTTTGGGTTTTTTCAAATTGCAGTGTGTTGAGCTCTCTGTATGCTTTGTTAGCGCAGATACAACTACTACAGCGATTTGACATATTTTAAGCATGATGTTTATTGTGTGACATCGAAGAATTCACTGATCACATTTTGACAAAACACAGATACATCTTTACACTGTATTGTTATGAATTTCAGGTGTTGCATGATCCTGCATACATCTTATTGTGTGTCCTTAATTAAACTACAGTTACATTATTCAGACTGTCTAGTCTTTTGCAGCTGTTATCATATTAAACATGAACCAGCCTTTGATCTCTTGTCATTAATGAGTAAAGTCTGCTGACTGCTGTCAGTACATGGTGAGGAAGCAGCAAAGTCTCTATTGAAAAGTACACAGACAGAAATTACCTGAGACAATCAGAGTCACTCCACGTCCTCCATCATCTTTTAGGAGTCTGAATGTGTATTCTGCTGAGTCATTCTTCTTCAGGTTGTTGATTCTCAGGATGTGCTGGTTGTTCATGTTGTCAACATACTGCACGCGGTCTGCATCCTCAGTCGGCTCGACAGCTTCCTCTTTACCACTTCTCTTTATTTTAGACCAAACTTTAGAGCTGGGCTTCTTGTTGTCAGGATACAAATATTGAGTTGAAATGTCCACTGAAGAGCCTTCCAGGGCGCAGATTCTCCTTCTGATATAATTTACACTCCTGCAGCTCTCATCATTAATACCTGAAATATAGATTAAAAACTTAAAGTAGGGTCACCCTAAATAACTGCTAAAGTAGCCTTAAATAAATCTGTGGTGGAAGTCTTGTCTAATACTTAAATTGATCTGTGGTAGGAGTTTAGGCATTTTTTTAAATAAATGTTTTCTGCAAATTTTTCATCAGGAAATATCACACAATGTGAAAACAGCAGTTTAAATACTGAAGTTTGATTTTAACTGTTCCTCATGGCAAAAAATCTCTAAACTTAAATAGTTATTTTATAATTCTAATGTGTAATTTTTGTGTTATTATTTTTGCTATTAATATAGACTGTGATTTACAGCATCACAAGTGAGTCATATCAACTCAAACACCAATCAGCATTTAATGTCACCTTTAATAAGACACACTGGTTACTAGCTGATCACCTCCATCACTGACTAAATCATAATTCAGATAATTGATCATTAACCTAATGATCAAAACCTCTGAATGTTCATTATTTTGTAATTAATTTGGTGTTTGATGTTCAGACATTATTAAAGTCATCATATTTCATATTGCCCATTAATCATGTAAACTGTCATGTTTGTGTAAGTTATAACAGACTGTAAGTTGGTTTATACTCACAGACTTCAGCAGAGTGCAGATCCTCGTGATCTTTGACAGCACAGGAGAAGGTATCAGGAGAGTGGCGAAGAACTGAAAGCTGTTGTTTGTCATAAATCATGAAGTATCTGGTATTATACCACCTGTAGGCAGTTTGGTTATCAGCCAGTGGACAGCTGGTGTTACAGGTCAGTCTAACGTTCCCATCTGCAGGAGTCCTTTGAAGGCCTACTTCTGTTGGGAGATGTTAAATACATTTAAAGTATTACAAAGTTATGTATATGTGGTTAGTGCAGAGAAATGAGAAAAGAAAGAAAACAAAGATCAGACATGAAAATAAATGATTGATCAATTAGATGTCTGTAATTAAACTATTATTTTAAAGGTATTATAATTGTGGATGGTGGGAGTGGTGTTTGTGTAAATGTTTGTGGATGTTTAGAGAAAGTTAACCTCTGGGATATGTGATGGAGCAGGACTCATCCACTGATGTCTGCTTTTCAGAGCACATTCTTCCTTTAGCGTAGGTCACAGTAAAGCAGGTCGATGTGACAGAATCTGAACAAAAACAAATGGTATTTAGTAATTTAACTGGTGAACACTTAATTACAGTATTTAATAGACTTCATACTGTAAATCAAAGATTAATAGTAAAAATGTTCTTAATAGTGTTAAACTAGAGGTTTTGTAACATAATAAGGAGCCAAATGTTGTCACTGACCCACTGAGACTTCAGGAGCTCTGAGATGCTCGTATCCTTTGACAGCACAGGAGTATCTGACTGCTTCCTCACTGCTGACCAGCTGTTGGTACCAGGGAGACCAGTCCTGATAGAGAAACTCTCTGTTCTTGTACCAGATGTAGGCTGAAGGGTTTTCAGTCAGAGTACAGTTGGAGCTACAAATCAGTGATACTGTCTGTCCCTCTGTGGCAGGAATCACCTTCACCTGCAGGTCTGAGATGATGGTGAATAACGTGAGACTTCACAGACTGATTTCATTCTTAAAGTAACACATTAGTGACAAACACTGTACCTGTAACATGGAGGGTGACTTCACTTTTCCAGCAGTCTTGTGTTTTTTTTGCACTCTGTCTACAGCAGTAAAACTTTGTATCACTCTCTGTCAGATCATTGATTGTTAGAGTTGGATGAGTCTCTTCAGACATGTTGAACTTTACATGATTTCCATCTGCAGAGAGCTCTTTGAGAACAGTCTTGTAGCCATTCCAGTGTTCAGTGAACCATTTCATGCTTGAAGTGTGATGTTGAGTTGAGCAGGGCAGATCCACTGATGAACCTTTAAAGGCACAGATGCTGTTTGCTCGTACCTGAACCCCTTTAACAGAAAGAAAAGCAGATCATTTCATAATCATAATACTCTAATAATAATTGAATATTGATATAATGTAAATTGTACATTAATTGTAAATTAAGGACAGTTGCTAATTACTATAATCCAGTAAAACATTATTTTTCACAGATTACAATTAATAATCTCATGTAAATCATTTTTACAGTCATTAAATAAGAAGAGAATAAACAATAATTCATACCTGAGATCCACAGAATGAAACCCATAAACACACAGCCAGCTTCTGTTAACAACATGGCTGCTGTAGTCTCTCCGCTTCAAAACAGAAAGTTGATGAAATAGATTTTAATGGCCTTACCACACCTGCTATATGTATGAAAGCTAATAAAATATTAAAATCATAAATAAACGGTCAAAATCAACAGCAGACCTCTTACAGAGTAAAGGCTTAAGACGACAGAATAGACTGTTGGTCATTGTGAGAGTGGTGGGCAGACACCAAGCATGCAGCTCTGTCAAATTCACTTCCTTCCTGATTTTAACCCAACGAAACTTCAAATACAGAATCTAATAATAGTTATATGACGTTATATGACAGGAAATCTTTGAGTTTAACTTGAGGGTGTCATCATGTTGCTTACTCTGTGTCTCATCACAATTATTATTGCTTCATGTCAGACATCGTAGTGTTGAACTACTTTATATTTTCACTGCAAGTGTAGAGCAGAAAGATGTGAGGCTATTTGTGGTTCACAGTGAAAAAAACTAAACGAACACTTGTCAAGGGGAAGTTGCTCTTATAGTATTTATAATCATATCAAACACTGCAGAACATGTTTCTGAGAGCAAAATCAGTTTTACAAAAGCTTTAAGGTGTCATTGTTTCTAATGTATTGGCTTATCATGCAACATGCAGCAGAGTTAAACTACATAAAAAGGGGTTAAGGTTGCTAGCGTAGAGCAGAGAGATGTAAGGCTGGGTGTGCTTCACAGTTAGAAATAAATAAAGCACTTGTGAAGAGGAAGTTGCACACATAGTTTTTTATAATCACATCATGCAGAGTGGAACATGTTTCTGAGAGCAAAATCAGTTTTTAAAAGCTTTTTTACAGTTACAGCTGCAAACCAACCAGAAAGTAATACAACATGGAGCTCACCAGAAATTTACAAAACAAAAATACTAAATACTTGATATTTAGTATGGTCTGACAATGTCACTGCTCAATCTACTTGAGACATATAAGGATTGTGTACAGTTAGATCAGTCTGTTCAGTCATCACTTGAGATGCTGCTTCATCTGCCTCTACTGGAGCTTTCAAACACTCTGATTCAGCAGTGAAACAGTTAATGATGAAGATAAATCTGTGGCCTTACCACCTCTGATTATGTTTTACTGGACTGTGTTGAAGGGTTGATTTCTGTGATTTGATGGTCTGCTCCATGAGTTAAGACAGGAGGGATTATAAAAGGTCCTTGTTTCTCTTCCCAAAGCAGACCAATGTGGCTCCTGAGGTGCTCACTCATTCAGAGTAAGGTGTTGTAGAGAAGGTTATCAACTGGATTCACTAAATGTAAATGCAAGGAGTAATAACCAGAAACCACTTTCTCAAAGGAAGGTTACTATCACTCTCTTTAAGTTTTTGTTTGCTGTGTTGTCTGAACTTCAGGGATCATCTGGCCGTTATAACTGGGAAAAAAGAAAATAATGTGTTGTATATGTATAATGTGGGTTCAATGTGTTTCAGTCAAGTACAATATTTAAAAAAAAAACATAACAAGCTATTTTTTTCAGTTGGTGAAGTTTGATTATACGGCTTGAAATCTTTAACTACATTAAAGTATCCTTTTGACAAGTTTTATGGAAATCTGATTATTTGTGTGTTCAGTGATTATCAATGTAAAATCTAAAAACTTATAGACCCAGTACATTCAGTATGGATGCCAACATTAATGTTATTATTTACACATGTACATTTACTGCTTTAACAAGTCAAAATATAGCCCACACTTGAAGAAATGGTCAACTTTTCCTTATCCACTGTGACCGCAGCAACATATTTCTGTTCATGTTTCATCTCAGCACTGCACAATAATATACCTCCATCTTGTGGCGAAACTTAGTTACTACATCAACAATGTACAATGCCTGTGTAATCTAGTTGGAGAACAATAACTGCTTATAAATCAAACATCAGCGGTAAATGTTAACCTGAATGATACAAACATTTAAATCTTAGACTATACAATAAACAAATATGTGGGGTGTGTTCTTGTTTTAAAGTCATTCTCCTCACAAAAATATCTGCTGTGGAAAAGGTCCACTGATTAAAAGTTACGGACTTCAACTGTGTTATTAGAAGTTGGATGTGTGTTTATTGGTTTCACCCTGTACATCTCAGGTATGATATAAATTGTAATGGTAATAAATAAATAAATTGGGCCCTAAGAAATTAAAGTAAATAGAAAACAGGTTAGATTTTTTAAAAAGGCTCTCAAGATTTTCCTTCATCTGCCTGAATGAGCTCCTCAGATTTCCTTCATCTACAACATATTAGGCTATTATTAGTTATATTCTTAATATTCTACAGTTTCTTAAGTGATCATAAACGTCTGCTGTTTCCACCACAAAAACCATCCACACACAGTTTCATATCTCTCTGTTCACTGTTAAGCACCTTTTACAATGTTTCAATGAAAGTATAGTTTAGCACTAATAGCATGAAGAGATACTACTATAGCACCTGAGAAGATATTTTATTTTATAGTACATTGATAATTGATAGAAAAATATATTCACATTTTGTTCAGTGTTACCAGTAATATTCAGTTATTTTTGGTAAGTCTATAATTGTACCCGACAGCAGGGGGCAGTGTGAAACTGTCTGTGATAGAGTACTGCCAGCTATGTAGCAGCAGCAGAAGAGGATGTTTTTTTAATTGTTAGACGGAGCATCAACAGCTTGTCCTTTAGGTTTTGCCAGTCTTACCGTGACCAATAAAAAAGTTAATTTATTCCACACCATACTGTTGTAACACTCGCATCCCGGAGTGATGTGGGCGAATATCCGGGACAATGTCTCAGTAAACAGAGTCAGGGAGTTACACACTGGAGAGATATTATATTCAATCTCGACTGGGAATAATACCTCTGGATCTCTCAAGAGGAGCTGGAACAAGCATGGTTGGTTTATTATTGATCTTACTCCAAATCAGCAACACCAAAGCCTAAACTGCAGCTGTATGTTTCGTCAGACCCCCCTGCTTCACACGTGCAGGTTTCTATCTTTTTACGGCTAACACAAAAAGCTGCACACCAGAGTTTCAGTAGGAATGATGTAACACTGTGATCTCTAGTAGGCTACACCACCACCACCCACTTCAACCTCAATAATAAACATAAAGTAAGAATTATAACTTCTCTGACAATGTCAACAAAAACTGAAAATGTACAACTTTCTTAAATGTAGAATTCATGGCAGAGTCACGTTTAACCTACAGGTGTGCAATTCACTCCCATTGTCCATTGTCTGCAGCTCACGGGTGCCCTCTGGTGTCCTGACTTCATACCGCAAACAAATATTTATTTTCCATAACCAGTGACTTTCTATATTTTTTTTAAAAAACAGATAAATAAATGAATAAATAAATACAGACAATTATTGTGTGACTCATATTAAGGAATCAGGGGGACACCAAGCCAGAGTCTCAGTTTGAAGTCACATTATTGTTTCTTGTTGGAGAGTCAAAGGGATCAGTCAAAAGGTAATTTAAAAAACGTATTGATTTTGTTTTTCTTTATTTACATATTAAGAAATTATATAACAAAATTATGCTGGAGTTACAAAGCATAGAAAAGCAATTGACAACAACATAATCATCAACGAGAAAGGGAAAATAAAGAACAAAGTAAAAAAGGTGACTAATACCAGTTCACCAGATACAGTAACTGAGTCATACTATGCCAGTGTACAAAACAGGAAACAGACACCATATTTATATACCCAGCACTCATACGCCCTCACAAACGTTGTATGAGTGGCTTAGGTGTGAATAAAGAGGTGTGAAGCCGTGTTTGAAACTTGAGAGGTTTATGGTAACTTAATAAACATCTGAAGAGCTCATTCAGGCAGATGAAGTAAAAATCTTGAGAGCCTTTTTGGTGGCTGGCAGATATGCTGCATGTAGCTCTGATACCAAAAATGAACCTCCTTCCTCATTATAATTCTCAGTAAAATGAAACCACAGATAAACAATCAATGTAGTGCAGCAGTTGTTTACTTATTTGATGTCATATTTTAACATAGAAAACCTTTATATTTACTTTAAGGTGTCATTGTTTCTAATGCATTGGCTTATCATGCAACATGCAGCAGAGGTAAACTACATAAAAATGTGATAAAGTTGCTAGCGTAGGACAGAGAGATGTAAGGCTGGGTGTGCGTCACAGTGAGGAATCAATAAAGCACTTGTGAAGAGGAAGTTGCACACATAGTTTTTATAATCATATGCAGAGTGGAACATGTTTCTGAGAGCAAAGTTTTTAAAAGCTTTTTTACAGTTACAGCTGCAAATCAACCAGAAAGTAATACAACATGAAGCTCACCAGAAAAAAGAACAAAAATACTAAATTCTTCAATAAGCTTACTTGGCATTGTATTGTGGTCTGACGATGTCACTGCTCAGTTTACTTGAGACATATAAGTATTGTGTACAGTTAAATGGTTTAACATTATGGGCTGCTCTATGAATTAGACAGGATAGATATAAAAGGTCCTTGTTTCTCTTCTCAAAGCAGACAGTGGATGTCCACCACTGCCAATGTGGCTCGAAGTGCTCCCTCATTCACAGTAAGGAGCTGTAGAGAAGGGCCCAATCCCAAACCAGTCCCTACACACTACCACTTAACCACCAAGTGTCCCTCCAAATCAAGTAACACTCACAGCTGTGGAAAGCACTTCTAATGAAGGAATGGATAGTCAAATTATGGGCTGACCTTGGTGCTCTACAAGGTGGCAGCCATCGCCATGGCGACGGACAGACGCCATGCTTCACAGCTGTTATATTATTTCACACTTTACGGAGCCTTATGAGGTACCTTGTCTTTTCCACGATCCCCTCTAACACATAACATCTAAAACCATGAGAATGAGATGTGTGAGAATGAGATGTCTATTTAATTTAATCCACTTTACTCTCTGCGCTAATTTGATTGGGACGGCCCTTAATATGGTGACCCTTTCAAGAATGTGCATATGAAGGGGGAGTGGATAGGGATTAGGGGATAATGACTGGTTTGGGATTGGGCCAAGGTTATCAACTGAATCACCTAAGTGTAAATGCAAGGGCTAAAAAACAGAAACATATTCCTGTGTTCATCAAAGGAAGGTTACTATCACTCTCTTCTAGCCTCTGTTTGCTGTGTTGTTTGAACTTTAGGGATCAACCACCTGGCCATTATACCTGAAAAAAGTAAAGAATGTGATGTATGAGTATAATGTGGAGAGAAGCAGTGTTGCAGTTTCATCATACAGCTCACAATCTTTAACTACACTCTGGTAACCTTGTAAGCAAGTTTCACAGAAATCTAATCAGTGGTGTGTTCAATGATTATCAATTAAGTTCTGAGATATCATATAGCCCAACGTGTAATAAGCTACATGGTTCTTATTTCCATCACATATAAGTAATTGTAATGAAGAGATACTTACTCAGGAGTTGTACTGGATCTTAAATTGACAACAGAATAGAGGACATGCTGCTGTTCTCCAGGCTGATGTGGCTCGACGGTGGAGTAGAGAGGATCTGTCTGGTTCTTAGAGAACTCTGCTTTAGTGAATGTCATCCTGCTCTGTTACTTGAGCTGAGATGTCTTCATACACAGGACCAGGGTTTAGCTGATGAAGAATAAATATTAATTTATAATATGTTGTATTTTTGATTTTTGATGCTCCAAAGAAAAGCAATATGAAATGATTCAAGATAGAACACAATAGTTTTTGAAGTTATATTAAGTGAGTACGGCAGATATTTGGTATCTTTACATTCCAGTTTCAAGATAAAGTAAAAGAAAAGCATTTAAAAGCATTATGTGTAATACTGTTATGTAATCATTTAAATTATTTTATTTACCTGCTCCATATTGTCTGATGTTTCAGGTCTAGGAGAATGTCTGGAGGACCTCTTTCTCCTGTTTAGTGAAATGAGAATATAAAAACAAATACCGTAAAAACCGGTGTATAAGAAGCACATTTAACGTGTTTTTTTTCATTTAATAGTGGGGAGTGTCTTATACACCGGTGTGTCCTATACACCAGTAAAATACAGAGAGTTGATGGATCTGGATATGATCATAGGTATGTAAAAGGCCATCCACACTATCGGCACTACTATAACTTTAAACATAATGATGTTAGCGTCCACACTTACGAACTAATGTCCTATAAGTAGCGGTGACAAGCACGCGCTGCGCACTCCAGCTGTGTTGCAGCTAATGAAAATAGACCTAATAGACCTGTTACTGTTGTATGTTGTACAGAAAAATAAAAAATAAAACAGGCGGGTGCTGATTGATTCAGTCTGTTGATCAGAAGTTTTTTGGGACGCTAGTTCAAAACAGCAGTAGCCTAGATGTTGAAGGCCGATATGCAAAGTCGCACAGATGAGCAGGTTTTATTGAGCTGTGACAGAGACACACAGTATGAGTGCAGATCTGAAGCCTGAAAGCCTAACTTGTTTTTCCACTAGATGGATCAGAGGATGACTCTTTGTTTGACTCTGGGACAGACGCAGAGTCTGACGACAGTGAGCTTGGTGAGACTAACAGCGACTCTGGCACAATATTTCCGCACAGTGATAGCTCTGATGAAGAGTTTTTGTGACTGGAGTAAGCATACAGCTCACACTGTATCAAATAGGCTATGTAAAGTTACTGTGTTCTTTTAAAAGGTTTAATTGAATCTCGTAGCCTAACCCAAACCTGGTATGAGATAATATAGGCTACTGTTTAAAATAAAGTAAGCATTTCAAATAAAAGTAAGTAATGTGTTAGCTACTAATGCATTCAAATAAACCAGTCTTTAGTAAGAAAGCATTTTTCCCAGCATGACAAGCCCCCCCCCCCCCCCAAATAGACCGCGTCTTACACACCAGTGTTTAGAGTAGGTGATGTCAGGTTAGTGTGTAAATATCATAACTCTGAAACAAAGTTCAGTGTTTCTCACCTAATCCAGAAGAAGACAGCGAGTGGCATTATAACCAGGAGAGCAGCAACAACTCCTGCAGCTGCTGCTGTTGATGTTCCTGTAATACTTTGGACAGTTAGAGTCTTTTCACCAGAGCTGATGTTTTGATGGGTTTGGACAGTTAGAGTCTTTTCACCAGAGATGATGTTTTGGTGGGTTTTGACAGCACAGGAGTAGTTTCCTGCATGTTGAATGGTGACTGGGTCTAGAACCAGGTGTTTGTTTTGGCTCTCTGGCTCCGTCAGACGTCGACTGTTCAGGTACCAAATGTAGTTTGTGTTGTCAGTCAGAGGACAGCTGGTACTGCAGGTCAGTGTGACTCTCTGGCCCTCTGTCACCACAGCAGGATGAAACGTAACCTCCAAACCTGAAAGATGATTAGATTGGACAGTAAATGCAAAGAGATTATCTCAAAAGTCCTCATACTGAAATGACTGGGTTTGTCACAACTCAGATGACTGCTAAAGGTTAAGAAGATTCATATGAGTGTTAAATGTACAGACAGGTTTAAACTACTGCTTAAAATTCATGCTAAAACAGTGTTTTTTTAGAAGATGGGACATGAACTACAGACTCCTGAGTCAGAGTCACAGCCTTTGTACGTCCATCCATCCATTCTGACCTCCTCTCTAACTATGGTGGCTGAGAGAGCTCAATGCAAGTTATGAAAACACAAACAGATGAAGATCTGCATCACTTATCTGACATAAAGAAAGTACATTTCTTTATGCTGTGTGTCAGAGTGGTGAGCATGTTTTCTTCATTTTCTTGTTTTTTTGTACACTTAGAAGTTTTTTTTAAGTTGCACTATGTTGAGCTCTCTTTGCTCACATGTTATCAGAGATACGACGACCACAATTATTTGACATATTTTAAGTATGCATCATGTTTTATTTAGACCACGGAAAGAATGGACGCTCCGAATTTAGACACATTTGTGAAATTCCACCATCCATGATTTATTGTGAGACATTTAAGAAATCACTGGTCTGATTTTGACAAAACACAGATACATTTTTACACTGTATTGTTATGCATTTCAGGTGTTGCATGGTCCTGCATACAGTTTATTGTGTGTCCTTAATTAAACTACAGTTACATTATTCTGACTGTCTACTCTTTTGCAGCTGTTATCATATTAAACATGAACCAGCCTTTGATCTCTTGTCATTAATGAGTAAAGTCTGCTGACTGCTGTTAGTACATGGTGAGGAAGCAGCAAAGTCTCTATTGAAAAGTACACAGACAGAAATTACCTGAGACACTCAGAGTCACTCCAAGTCGATTACTCTTCCATCCTCCATCATCTTTTTGGAGTCTGAATGTGTATTCTGCTGAGTCAGTCTTCTTCAGGTTGTTGATTCTCAGGATGTGCTGGTTGTTCGTGTTGTCAATATACTGCATGCGGCCTTCATCCTTAGACGGCTTGACAGCTTCCTCTTTACCACTTCTCTTTATTTTATACCAAAATTTAGATCTGGGCTTCTTGTTGTCAGGATACAAATATTGACTTGAAATGTCCACTGAAGAGCCTTCCAGGGCGCAGATTCTCCTTCTGATATAATTTACACTCCAGCAGCTCTTATCATTAATACCTGAAATATAAATTAAACACATAAAGTAGGGTCTCCCTAAATAACTACTAAAGTAATCTTCTCTAATACTTAAATGAATCTATAACAGAACTTAAATAATATAAATCAAATTTTCTTCAAATTCTTCATCAGGAAATTTATGAAAACAGCTGTTTAAATACTTTATATGACTCTAGGCAAAACATGTTAATCATTGTTTGGATTTATACTGAAAGCTGAATTCATGTTTACTTCATGGAAAAATCTCTAAAATTGAAATCATTGTTAAGTATTTTTAAAATGTCAGTGTGCAATTAATTTGTAATTATTGTTACTATTAATACAGACTGTGATTTACAGCTTCACAGTCATATCAATTAATTAATTTGTTTCAGCAGCTTGTGTCACCTTTAATAAGACACATTGGTTACCAGCTGATCACCTCCATCACTGACTAAATCATGATTGAGATAATAGATTATTAACACTATAAAGTACAGCCTAAAAATGAAAATTAGGTTAAATCAAAACCTCTGACAGTATAAAGAAAAGTAAACATCAAAGACTTCCAATGCTGATGTTTATTACTTAAAACAAAAGGAAAAATGTGTAATTTTATAATGAATTTCTGTTACTTTGGTGTTTGATGTTCAGACATTATTCAAGTCATCATATTTCATATTGCCCATTAATCATGTAAACTGTCATGTTAGTGTAAGTTATAACAGACTGTAAGTTGGTTTATACTCACAGACTTCAGCAGAGTGCAGATCCTCATGATCTTTGACAGCACAGGAGAAGGTATGAGGAGAGGAGCGGTAAACTGAAAGCTGCTGTTTCTTCTCATCCATCATTAAGTCTCTGTTCTTGTACCACCTGTAGGCAGTTTGTCTGTCAGTCAGTGGACAGCTGGTGTTACAGGTCAGTGTAACGTAGTTCACATATGCAGGAGTCCTTTGAAGGCCTACTTCTGTTGGGAGAATACAAATAAAATTAAACACATTATAAACAGTTATTCATGCTATGTTGAATTAAATAAAAAATAACATATTTATTACAAAGTTATGTAAGTGTTGTTAGTGCAGAAAAGAAGAATGTGTTTATTGATATGAAAAAAAAGATCAATTAGATGTCTGTAATTAAAATATTATTTTAAAGGTATTATAATTGTGGGTGGTGGGAGTGGTATTTGTGTAAATGTTTGTGGATATTTAGAGAAAGTTAACCTCTGGGATATGTGATGGAGCAGGACTCATCCACTGATGTCTGCTTTTCAGAGCACGTTCTTCCTTTAGCGTAGGTCACAGTAAAGCAGGTCGATGTGACAGAATCTGAATAAAAACAAATGGTATTTCATAATTTAACTGATGAACACTTAGTTATAGTATTTCAACTAGAGATTTTGTAACATGATGAGGAGCCAAATGTTGTCACTCACCCACTGAGACTTCAGGAACTCTGAGATGCTCGTAGCCTTTGACAGCACAGGAGTATCTGACTGCTTCCTCACTGCTGACCAGCTGTTGGTACCAGGGAGACCAGTCCTGATAGAGAAACTCTCTGTTCTTGTACCAGATGTAGGCTGCAGGGTTTTCAGTCAGAGTACAGCTGGAGCTACAAATCAGTGATACTGTCTGTCCCTCTGTGGCAGGAGTCACCTTCACCTGCAGGTCTGAGATGATGGTGAATAACGTGAGAGTTCATAGACTGATTTCATTGTTAAAGTAACACATTAGTGACAAACACTGTACCTGCAATATGAAGGGTGACTTCACTTTTCCAGCAATTGTGTGTGTATGATGCACTCTCGGAACAGCAGTAAACCTTTGCATCACTGTCTGTCAGATCTTTGATTGTTAGAGTTGGATGAGTCTCTTCAGACATGTTGAACTTAACATGATTTCCATCTGCAGAGAGCTGATTGAAAACAGTCTTGTAGCCATCCCAGTACTTAGTGAACCATTTCATGCTTGAAGTGTGATGTTGAGCTGAGCAGGGCAGATCCACTGATGAACCTTTTAAGGCACAGATGCTTTTTGCTTGTCCCTGAACTCCTTTAACAGAAACAAACATCTGGATCGATTCATAATCATAATATTCTTCTACTAATAATAACTGAATATTGATATAATGTAAATTGTATATTAATTGTAAATTATGGACAGTTGCTAACTCCTATAATCAAGTAAAACACTATTTTCCACAGATTACAGTTGATAATCTCATATAAATCATTTTTACAGTCATTAAATAAGAAGAGAAAAACAATAATTCTTACCTGAGATCCACAGAATGAAACCCATAAACACACAGCCAGCTTCTGCCAACAACATGGCTGCTGTAGTCTCTCCACTTTGAAACAGAAAGTTGATGAAATAGATTTTAATGGCCTTACCACACCTGCTATGAAAGCTGCTAAAATATTAACAATAAATAAGTAGTCAAAATAAACAGCAGTCCTCTCACAGAGTAAAGGCATAAGAGGACAGAATAGACTGTTGGTGAGGATGGTGGGCGGACAAACATCATGCGGCTCTGACAAATTCACTTCCTTCCTGATTGTCACCCAACGAAACTTCAAATACAGAATCTATCAGTAGTTATTTGATGTCACAGTTTCACAGTAGGCTACACCACCACTACCCACTTCAACCTCAATAATGAACATAAAGTGAGAATTATAACTTCTCTGACAGTGTCAACAAAAACTGGAAATGTACAATTTGTACAAAATGACCGAAGCCAGAATGAACTGTTGGTCAGTGTGAGGACGGCTGGCAGACATGCTGCATGTAGTTCTGATACTAAAATGAACCTTCCTTATTATAATTCTCAGTAAAATGAAACCACAGATAAACAATTGATGTAGTGCAGCAGTTGTTTAGTTATTTCATGTCATATTTTAACATAGAAAACCTTTATATTTACTTTAAGGTGTCATTGTTTCTCATTTTACGCACACATTGGCTTATCATGCAACATGCAGCAGAGTTAAACTGCATCAAAAAGGTGATAAAGTTGCTGTGGTTCACAGTGAGAAAAACAAATAAACAACTTGTGAAGAGGAAGTATATCAAACACTGAAGAACATGCAGAGTCGAACATGTTTCTGAAAACAAGTTTTACAAAAGCTTTTTTTTACAGTTACAGCTGCAAATCAACCAGAAAGTAATTTCCAGAAAAAAAGACAAAGTGCTTCAATAGGTTTACTTCACATTGCATTGTGTTCTGACAATGTCACTGCTCAATCTACTTGAGACATATAAGAATGGTGTACAGTTAGATCAGTCTGTTCAGTCATCACTTGAGATGCTGCTTCATCTGCCTCTACTGGAGCTTTCAAACACTCTGATTCAGCAGTGAAACAGTTAATGATGAACATAAATCTGTGGCCTTATCACCTCTGATTATGTTTTACTGTACTTTGTTGAAGGTTTTTTTCTGCGTATTGAAGTATTTTTATTTGACCTTTTGTAAAAGTCTGCTCAACATTTCATGGCCTACTGTGTTTGTACCTTGCTAGACAATACACATTTACACAGCTAATTGTCAATAAGTACATTTAGAAACTCCTGCTGCTCCTCCAGCTGTACAGTATCTGTGCCCCTGTGTGTCTCCTCTGGAGCTGGCCAAGAGCTTTGTAGGAGCCAAAGAGTTGGGCAAGATGCTGGTGGACTGTGTGAGTACAGTGCTTGTAAACTGACTTTGTTCCTTGGTTATATCAATGATGCTAGATGCTCATCATCCATAGCTGAAACTATATGTTTTTGTACATTAATTCATCCACCTTTTAATATTCCTGTTTATTTGGACATGATAACCAGACATAAAATAACAGGAAGTGTCTCTATTTCTGACATTTCTTCTCTCTCTGACTGGACAGTGTACAGATTCTGATGGCTGTGCAGTTGACAGAACGAGATCCTGGTGTGAAATGATCGACACCATCTACCACAGGTCAGCTGACCGTGACGCTGCTGCACGTCAGCTTTTTATGTTACTGACATCTGAAAGCAGAAGTGTTCCTGGCTTAAACTGGACATTACTGCAGCTCTATAACATCATAGATAGTATAACACATGCATGCAAGGTTTAAGCTCAACTAGTGAGCCACATTGTTACAGCCTGATATGTATATCAATCTACTTTGCTTGTGTTTGTGTTTGTCAAGTGGGCATACATAGTATTAATAGTTGGTCTATTATCTCTAACGTGTTAGAGCAATAGTGTTGCGTGACAAGTTTCAAATTAGTTGTGATAAAACTTTAACATCCCTTTTTTGTAAAAGGACTTTTAAGGTACAATCCACCACAATGCAAAAAAGGCTGTTTAAGAAAATGATTACAGACAGAAACCACTTAAAAGTTTTAAATATACTTTAAAGCTTTGTACAGAAAAAATAAAGTAAAACAAAATGTTGTAAATTAAACCTGTAATTATTAATTATTATTAACCATTTCATTGTTAGTCCAATGTCCTTTTCATACAGATGTACCTACATACAATGGTACCTTACTGAAAACATGGCAAGTTGTATCAGAAACTAACCCTTTTTTTCTGATACATTTCTTACATTACAATTTTGCCTCCAGAAAAAAACATCCTAAGACACTAACATTACTATTCAGTCAATGTGATCATTTCAATTCAATTCAATTTAGGTCCAAAAAATGTATAGCTTTAACTGCCCTTAACTAAAAAATACATTTAGAAAAAGCACAACAACAAAAAACTGAAGAACAAAATATGAACTCTAATGCTAATTACTGCTAATTGGCAACAAAGGGTAGCAGCAAGCTACTGCAGGCCTCCGAAATTCATTGACGAATTAGGACACAACATGCGTCCTGAAGATGTCCTCCAACTGTTGTGTTAATTATCAGTGTGTAGCAGTAAGCATGCTGCAGACTTCAGCTGCACGAAGTGAGAGGGATGCAAGCATGCAACCCAGGAGAGGTCATATTAGCTATTAACTCCAGCCAACCATTTTAAATGCAGAATTTAAAATCAGTCTTTGCCTGTTGAGCTTCAGTGATTTCATTTACTCCCAGGCAACTTAATGTTCCTAGGTGCCTGAAGACCAGCGGCCCCTGGATTTAAGAGTGGATGCGGGAACCCAGGCAACTGCAGAGATAGTTGCACCAATGCGGAAGGAGTGAGAGGTATTCAGTTCAGAGGGGAGGCCACATTGTTTGCAGAGGAGATGGAGAGACCTTGACATAGCTCATTGTATATTCGTCACACCTGAGGAAACCATAAAATGCAGTGAGAAAAATGCTTTAAATAAAATCTACACAAGAACCAAAACACCGACACCAGTTTGTGTACTAGAGGTAATGAGGATTTCCAAGCAGGCTACGTGCTGAAGGATCTGCACATCTTAAATGAAACTGAACATTTCTGCTACAATGTTTTGATGGAAGAGGGTTGCATTTCATGGGATTTGAAGCAGCAGCACAATAAAAACTCAAATTATAGGCCAAACATCAGCAAACCATAGATCATTGTTGAACCCCAAAAACCACTGGAAGGAGCCGCATCTGTAAACTTTGTAAGAGTGAGACATTTCTACATGGTGTTATGGAAAAGATATGCTGTAGATTAGATTTACGGCTTTCATCTAAAGCAGAGGTCACTTATATTTACTTCTATTTTAACGGGTGTAGCTTCTCCAGCTATTATGGTAAAAGTGGAGCTGCCCTCAGAAACTCACTCATAGAAGATATGGCATATAGCCAATCTTCTCACCTGACGCTAATCAGCCAATCTCCTCAAATCCGTTCAGACCTTAGACTGTATAAAAAAACAGACATGCGGAGAGACTCGACTGTCACTGAGATACACATGGAGAAAAGAGTTAATATGTGTTGAGATACTTTTTTATAAAGTTATTAGATGTGAAATTAAGTTTATGGTTTACATTTAAAAGTAAAAAGGGATTCTTTGTTTTTCTCTAAAACTAAGAAATTTACTTTAGAAGCACAATCAAATCAAGTCACATTTAGTAATAGATACTGCGTCTAACACGCCTGTATTGCTTCCTGAATGCAAGCCAGTTTTGGAGGGAAAAGATGCTAGCATGAAGTTGCTACACATTAAGGCTGCAGTGGACTACAGTTCCCAGGGTTCTGTGCGGCGTGACGTCAATCGGGAGCGCGCTGATGTCAGTGGTCGCAGCTGGATCCAGCGGTCGAGCTGAAGTTGAAGACAGCTGGAGCGGGATTTTTGAACTTGGAGGTGGACATCCACCTCATGTAGGGAGGACTGGATGCAGAGCAGAGTCTCATCTGATGATCTGTGTTTGGTCTGAGTCTCGTCCTTTTAGCCGGGTGATAATAACTCTAGCAGGAGTGGAGGCAGGTGTATTTGCCCTACCCTAATATTTACAGTAGTGTGAGGGCAGTTCTTCTTCTTTTAAGTGCAGTTTTTTGGGAATGTAGGAAGTAGCAGGAAGAGCATACTGGTCCTGGAGGTTTACAACGAAAATTGAAAAAGCTCTTCATAGCAGCCCATCAAAGGAGCAGAGACATTACATTACGCCACCTGTTTTAAATCAAAGGAGGGATTTCTCTTGCTAGACGGGAGCTGCGATGGACAGCAAGGGTCCTTCTCATCTTTGGGTTTCAAAGATCCATCATCCAGCTCAAGAAGTGACATGACGAGCGCAGAGATGGTAAGCAATGAAATAACACAGTAGAAGTTTTTAGCTGTCATACCTTGAACCAGCAAAGGTGGAGTAAGATCAGTGTAGGTGGGATTCATATTTTAAAGAGCCGCCTTGTTGTGAGAATGGCTGTGATTGGTGTGTGACTGATGAGGTGATTCAATCAAAACGCAATGCTTCATTAAGCTACATAACTCTTATTTCATTCAAATATAATAATGAAGAGATGCTTACTGTGTTGGATCTTAAGTTGACAGCAGAACGGGGGTCTTGCTCCTGTTCTCGGGGCTGATGGTGGAGTAGAGATCTTTCTGGGTGTTAGAGAAGTCAAGTCTGCCATAGTGATGATCAGTCTGCTCTGTGCCTTGAGTTGAGATGTTTTCATACACAGAACCAGGGTTTAGCTGATAAAGAAACAAAATAAATAATATCAGTATACAATATGTTGTATTTAAAGTTATATTAAGTGAGTGTAACAATAGATATTTGGTATACATTCCAGTTTCATTATAGAGTAAATTAATAACAATAAAAATACTTTTCCACATTCAAAGTTCCTCCAATAGAATTATCAACACTGAAAATAGTAATAAATTGATGAATATAGTTACGATAATAACAATAGTAAAATGGTTTAGCAAAGAAATAACCTGTGAGAAAAGCATTTTAAGAGTTGTGTGCAATGATGTTATGTAATGTAGCAGAATTGTTTAAAGTATTTTATTTACCTCCATATTGTCTGATGTTTCAGGTCTAGGAGAATGTCTGGAGGACCTCTTTCTCCTGTTTAGTGAAATGAAAATATAAAAACAAATAGATGATGTCAGGTTAGTGTGTAAATATCATGACTCTGAAACAAAGCTCAGTGTTTCTCACCTAATCCAGAAGAAGACAGCGAGTGGCATTATAACCAGGAGAGCAGCAACAACTCCTGCAGCTGCTGCTGCTGATGTTCCTGTAACACTTTGGACAGTTAGAGTCTTTTCACCAGAGATGATGTTTTTGGGGGTTTGGACAGTTAGAGTCTTTTCACCAGAGATGATGTTTTGGTGGGTTTTGACAGCACAGGAGTAGCTTCCTGCATGTTGAATGGTGACTGGGTCTAGAAGCAGGTGTTTGTTTTGGCTCTCTGGCTCCGTCAGACGTCGACTGTTCAGGTACCAAATGTAGTTTGTGTTGTCAGTCAGAGGACAGCTGGTACTGCAGGTCAGTGTGACTCTCTGGCCCTCTGTCACCACAGCAGGATGAAACGTAACCTCCAAACCTGAAAGATGATTAGATTGGACAGTAAATGTAAAAGAGACAAATCATCTCAAAAGTCCTCATACTGAAAGGACAGACTCAATCAACCCAGATGACTGATCAGGTACAATCTCATATGTTTAAGGTACACAGATGTTTAGCCAACTAAAACTAGAGTACTTTTTTTAAAAGTTGCATCGTGCTCAGCTCTCTGACACTTGATGATGTTGTAATTAGACCATGAGAAGAAAAGATAAAGATGTATCTGTTTAAGTTCTTTTAATGGATAATAATTGGACATGGAATCAAGATTTTCCCTGTGCATGATTTATTGTGTAACATCTAAGAAATCACTGTTGCCTGATCCTGCATACAGATTATTGTGTGTCCTTAATTAAACTACAGTTACATTATTCTGACTGTCTAGTCTTTTGCAGCTGTTGAAAAGTCTCTATTGAAAAGTACACAGACAGAAATTACCTGAGACAATCAGAGTCACTCCAAGTCGATTACTTGTCCATCCTTTATCATCTATTTTGAATCCAAATGTGTATTCTGCTGAGTCATTCTTCTTCAGGTTGTTGATTCTCAGGATGTGCTGGTTGTTCATGTTGTCAACATACTGCACGCGGCCTGCATCCTCAGTCGGCTTGACAGCTTCCTCTTTACCACTTCTCTTTATTTTATACCAAACTTTAGAGCTGGGCTTCTTGTTGTCAGGATACAAATATTGAGTTGAAATGTCCACTGAAGAGCCTTCCAGGGCGCAGATTCTCCTTCTGATATAATTTACACTCCAGCAGCTCTCATCATTAATACCTGAAATATAGATTAAATACATAAAGTAGGGTCTCCCTAAATAACTGCTAAAGTAGTCTTCTCTAATACTTAAATAAATCTATAACAGAACGTCAGGGTTTTTTTCTTTTTACTATAAATCACGTTTTCTGCAAATTCTTCATCAGGAAATATCAGTGTGAAAACAGCTGTTTAAATACTTTATATGACTCTAGGCAAAACATGTTAATCATTGTTTGGATTTATACTGAAAGCTGAATTCATGTTTACTTCATGGAAAAATCTCTAAAATTGAAATCATTGTTAAGTATTTTTAAAATGTCAGTGTGCAATTAATTTGTAATTATTGTTACTATTAATACAGACTGTGATTTACAGCTTCACAGTCATATCAATTAATTAATTTGTTTCAGCAGCTTGTGTCACCTTTAATAAGGCTCACTGGTTACCAGCTGATCACCTCCATCACTGACTAAATCATGATTGAGATAATAGATTATTAACACTATAAAGTACAGCCTAAAAATGAAAATTAGGTTTCTGTTATTTTGGTGTTTGATGTTCAGACATTATTAAAGTCATCATATTTCATATTGCCCATTAATCATGTAAACTGTCATGTTAGTGTAAGTTATAACAGACTGTAAGTTGGTTTATACTCACAGACTTCAGCAGAGTGCAGATCCTCCTGATCTCTGACAGCACAGGAGAAGATATCAAGAGAGGGGAGGGACACTAAAAGCTGTTGTTTCTTCTCATTCGTCATGGAGTATCTGGTACTGTACCACCTGTAGGCAGTTTGGTTGTCAGCCAGTGGACAGCTGGTGTTACAGGTCAGTCTGACATAGTACACATCTGCAGGAGTCATTTGAAGGCCTACTTCTGTTGGGAGAGTACAAATAAAATTAAACACGTTATAAACAGTTATTCATGCTATGTTGAATTAAATAAAAATAACATATTTATTACAACGTTATGTAAGTGTTGTTAGTGCAGAAAAGAAGATTGTATAAAACTGCATTATGCATGAATGCAACATAATAATAATAATAATAATAATAATGATGAGAAAACAAAGATCAGACATGAAAATATTGATAAGGAAATAAATGATTGGTCAATTAGTGTCATTTGTGTAAATGTTTGTGTATGTTTAGAGAAAGTGAACCTCTGGGATATGTGATGAAGCAGGACTCATCCACTGATGTCTGCTTTTCAGAGCACATTCTTCCTTTAGTGTAGGTCACAGTAAAGCAGGTTGATGTGACAGAATCTGAACAAAAACATGGTATTTAATAATTTGGTGAACACTTAGTTATATTTCATAGACTTCATAATGTAAATCAAAGCTTATAGTAAAAATGTTAAAATAGTGTTTAACTAAAGGTTTTGTAACATGATGAGGAGCCAAATGTTGTCACTCACCCACTGAGACTTCAGGAGCTCTGAGATGCTCGTAGCCTTTGACAGCACAGGAGTATCTGACTGCTTCCTCACTGCTGACCAGCTGTTGGTACCAGGGAGACCAGTCCTGATAGAGAAACGCTCTGTTCTTGTACCAGATGTAGGCTGCAGGGTTTTCAGTCAGAGGACAGCTGGTGTTGCAAATCAGTGATACTGTCTGTCCCTCTGTGGCAGGAATCACCTTCACCTGCAGGTCTGAGATGATGGTGAATAACGTGAGAGTTCATAGACTGATTTCATTCTTAAAGTAACACATTAGTGACAAACACTGTACCTGCAACATGGAGAACGACTTCACTTTTCCAGCAATTGTGTGTGTATGCTGCACTCTCGGAACAGCAGTAAACCTTTGCATCACTCTCTGTCAGATCTTTGATTGTTAGAGTTGGATGAGTCTCTTCAGACATGTTGTACTTTACATGATTTCCATCTGCAGAGAGCTCTTTGAGAACATGATTGGATCCATCCCAGTGAACAATGAACCATTTCATGGTTGAAGTGTGATGTTGAGCTGAGCAGGGCAGATCCACTGATGAACCTTTAAAGGCACAGATGCTGTTTGTTTGTCCCTGAACCACTTTAACAGAAACAAACATCTGGATCAATTCATAATCTTAATATTCTTCTACTAATAATAACTGAATATTGAAAAATGTAAATCGTACATTAATTGTAAATTACGGACAGTTGCTAACTCCTATAATCAAGTAAAACACTATTTTTCACAGATTACAATTAATAATCTCATATAAATAATTTTCACAGTCATTAAACAAGAAGAGAATAAACAATAATTCATACCTGAGATCCACAGAATGAAACCCATAAACACACAGCCAGCTTCTGCCAACAACATGGCTGCTGTAGTCTCTCCACTTCTTAACAGAAAGTTGATTAAATAGATTTTAATGGCCTTACCTCGTGCTATATGTATGAAAGCTAAGGAAATATTAAAATCATAAATAAGTAGTCAAAATCAACAGCAGTCCTCTTACCGAGTAAAGGCTTAAGACGACAGAATAGACTGTTGGTCACTGTGAGAGCGGTGGCAGACGCCAAGCATGCAGCTCTGTCAAATTCACTTCCTTCCTGATTTGAACCCAACGAAACTTCAAATACAGAATCTAATGGTAGTTATATGACGTTATATAACAGGAAATCTTTGAGTTTAGCTTGAGGGTGTCATCATGTTTTCTTACTCTTTGTCTCACCACAATTATTGTTGCTAATTTCTGCTTTTATTGTGTATTGGATCTTCATGCAGGACATCGTAGTGTTTAACTACTTTATATTTTCATTGCAAGTGAAGAGCAGAAAGATGTGAGACACATACATTGTTAACAGTTATCTCAGTGTAACTGTTGTTCAGTCTCCTTCAGTCTGCGTTGTGTTGTGTGAAGTATGGACCGACACTCTTCGACTTTTGACCATTTATTGCCTGAATACAGCATGAAAATCCACTGGTCAGTCACGGCACAGCAATGTTAAGGCACAGCTCATGAGCTCAACCCTCTCATACTGGCACTGTGCCGACATCACAGCCAGAATGTATGGACTGAGGAGAGGCCTGCAAACCAAATGGGAATTCATAATACAGGTACAAACTAAAATGTGATTGGAGGCAAGTGGAATCAACAAACAACAGAAACTCTGTTACATCAGCAGTGCACAAGACTATATCTCCATCTTGTGGTGAAATTTAGTTGTTCTTAATTGTCCTAAATGTTTTAATGGCCGAGGGAGTGCCAGGGAGTAAGGAAAGGGGGATGTTTTGGCCAGAGAAGGTGATACTGGTGATGGTGGATGGGTAGGATATCCCATGCATGCTAATAACTTTGCCCAGGGGGAACAGGTAGAGGGTGAAAAGGGTGGGGCCCAGAGCACCGAGCCCTAAGGGACATTGCAGGTGACATTGTGGGTGTATGACTTTGCTTTGCCCAGGGCGACGTGCTCGGTATAATATATAATAATATAATACAAGATGCATATCGGTTCAACGGCTTATTTGAACATTTGTAAAATACAATTTAGAGAAAAATAATAATAATAAAATAAAAGTAAAACACGTGCAGGTGAGGTAGAGGTAACTCATTATGGGATTATCTTAAAACCTCTTCTATTAGAGATAAAACACAATAACACAAAATAAACATGAATATAATTAACTTAACCTAATTAATATTACATACATAAAATCAAATGAAATAAAGCAAAACAGCAAAAAATATAAATTAAAAAGATAGAAAGTAATCTACACTCACACTCCAGCCCAGCAGGTGGTGGTAAATCATTTTTGAGCTGGTTTTGAATCCACAGGAGAAATGCTGGAGTTGACAGAGTTTAGAGCCAGTGGTTGATTTAATGCAATGTTACATCAGTTTCTGTTCATTTAGCGCTGCTTTTATGTGGCGAAGCGGAGCATTTATCACCGTGTGTATCGCTGTTTGTGCTCATTATTATTTCACTTTTCTCCACGAAGACAAAGGAAAAGAAGACAGGTCGGTTTGAGTCCAACTTTCTACTTTAATGCTGTTTACGAGGTGTTTAATCAGAAGGTAAGATAGGACAGTCGCGTTTATATTAATTAATGGTATCATTAAGAGAAACCGTGCTCACGTGGCCAAGCTGTTATAATGAACTCCATTAAAAAAGTACATGTTTATACCAGAAATACTTTTTAAGTGTAAAACTTGAAGCTACAGAGTCACTCAAACCTTTCTGTGAATCAGCTGCATCCATATTTTTAATCGGCATGTAGTTGTTTGTATTAAGTAAAGAATTAAGTAGGCCTAATATTAGTGAACATCAAGCATTAGGCTACTTTCGGTTTCGTTTTCCACAGATTAATCTGAGCTGATGGTCTGGTGTAGAAGTGCAAGATGATGCAATTTTTATTTAATTTTTTTAATCTTTAAAAACATTAACCATCAACATGCATCGTTAACATGAAATTAATTTAATTATAAACCTATCTTATGACCCTGACTCAGTGGTTCCTCTTTCTATCCAGGCATTATTTCACTAACTCTTTTTTTTAAACCAAAAATGTAAAAAATGTAAAAAATGTGTGTAAACATAAGACTTCACCCTTTCTGTGTCTTTTTTTTTTTTTTAATGATGCGATCATCCAAGATGTTATTTACAAGAATTAATAGATGAAACAAACAAATGTTGGACTTTGTTGGTTTAAGATTAACAAAAAGAAACCATTTGTCATTCATTGAAAGTGGAAAAAAAAAGTGAACCTTCATGTTTTAGAGTACAGTATAACAAATATTAAATTTCATTTTGCATTTTGTTCTCACCATAAACCTCAGCCACAAACATCACGTGGGTGATTTGTTTTGTAAAATATATATTCACTCGTCTCTTCATTAGGTACACCTGTGTTATCTAACTCAATCCAATACAACAGCTCTGCCATAAATTCTATATTTATGAAATTTATACAGTTTTTGTTGACATTATCATAAAGGTGATTATTGTGCGTGTGTGTAGTGGTGAACTGGAGTGCATTTTAATGAAGGGTATTCCTAATATTTTGTCCACTCTGTCTGTTATACTTGAAGTAGCCAAAATATTAAGAACACCAGTCAATAAAATGTACACCAATACACCACCACTACCTGCTATGACCTCAATAAATGTACTTACAGATGGTTTTGTTAACATTGATTAAACCTAATAGTCAGGAAGTGTAAAAATAAACATTAGTTGTAAAAATAAACATTAAAACTTAAAATAGTGTTTTTGCTTTTTTGGCAATCCCAATCATCTTTAAAAAGTCAAATAACTCAATAATGTTTTTGTAGTTTCATTCTTTTTTGGCTTTTTGCAAAAAACACTGTTACAAAGATACCAAAGAACATATTATCTCCCTTTTTTCCAGATGAACTGCAGCTATTTTTGAAAATAAAAGACTGGATATGCACTTAAGTGTAAATTTAAATGCATATTTTAACACTACAACATAGTTTCATATCAAATACAACAAAATCAAGACCAGAAAGTCTTTCAAAGTCTTCTCAGTGGATCTTAATGAAAATAAATAAATCTTTTGTCTCTTCCACATCCTCCATCCTGCCCTCGTCCCTCTTGTCTCTGCAGAATGTCCTCCAGCCTTCCCCGTCACGTCATCTGGGAGTCAGAGGGGCTGGTGGCCTACCTTCATCCCCGGCCCTGGACCCCAGGCTCTGTTATCCTGGAGCGCAGCACTCCTGGCAGGCTGGGAGGCAGCATCTTCCACCTGGAGGAGCCCGAATACTTATCCTGGCTGTTAGGAGCGAGAACCGTCTCAGAGCTGCTGTGCGACAGGCTCGGGGTTCGCAGGTGTGCTTTGGTGTCCAGACCCCACCGAGACAGACCCGCCCAGGTGAGGATTTCTATGATTAGTAGACTGGTTTACTGTACAGTGCAGCCAGAGGAGGTAAATTGAAGGTGGGAAGTGATATTTTGGGATTAAAGCTATTTCTTGACAATTCAGCTTTGCCGGCTAAATGTTATGTTATATGTTTTTGACGTTGAGTGATAAAACCTTAGCTTAAAATTATACTCCTGTCATGGAAAAACCTCTGAAACAACATATGGAGGTTTTTCTCAAGTTGCAGATTAATTCTGTGTTTGTAGACTGATCAACTATTTGTTATAGAAGATTTGACCATTAATAATAATTTAATTGAAGAGGAATTTAGGAATAAAAAGGAGATAGCAGATGGATAGATATCAATGTAATGCTTAATTTTCTGACTTTCTTTTACATAAAATAATAAATCAGCAACAGTAAATTGAACCTGTTTTTTAAATGTTTACCATTTTTTAAGAGAAGTCAAAAATGTAATTAGACATGAAGTTGAGTGTTAAATTCTTAAAGGTACCAGTAGGCTATAACTGATCAGCTTTTTGTTACTATAAATTAAAGAGCTGGTCGTGTGGACAAAATCAATATTTTGACGATATGCCACGATATCGATATTGTAGGGATAACTTTTGGTGCTTTCACAAAATAATTACACAATGAGATTTTTGATCAATAATCATCAGTAATGTGGATATAATGAGTAAATGGATGAAGGCAGATAATAGAACTTTAACAGTGTGTTAAATTAATAAAGTTTATATCAATTTACTGTAATGCAGCCTTTAAAAGCAGAAGAAGACATATCACAATATTCTAATATCCAAACTCTAAGACGACATCTGGTCTCATTTCATTATATCGATATGATATTGATCTATTACTCAGCCCTACTGTGCATAAATTGACTCTGATCCTGGTGATCACAGATCCGAGTCCTCCCACTGCACGGCCTGGATGCAGAGTGGCGCCCTCACCTGGCGGGAGACGAGGAGCACAACGCCCACGACCCGGGATACTGCACCTCCAGGACCGCTCCCCGATGGAGTGACTCCAGCCTGAGTGATATCCAGACCAAGATTCGTGCCAAGCTGCCGGTCCCCGATGCCCCGCACAATCTGACGTTCCTCGGGGACGATCCGGCTCACCCCGGTCTGTTCTCGCGCATCGTTCGTGGGGAGGAGCAGCAGTGGCGGGTGTGGGACGACGAGGGTCACGTGGCCTTTCTCACTCCTTTCCCAAATTCCCCTGGATTTACCGTGCTGGTACCACGCCGACCTTTGACCTCAGATATATTCAGACTACAAAAGGATGATTATGAGCAGCTGGTGCTGGCGACCCGGAAGGTGTCGAGGCTTCTCGAGGAGGCGTTGAACGCCTGGGGGGTGGGGCTTATTTTTGAGGGTTTTGAGATTGACTACGCTCACGCCAAGTTGATACCGCTGCTCTCACCCTCATCTTCAGGGGAAGGAGACGATAAAACTAAATCACCACCTCAGTTCTACCCCACTTATCCTGGATATGTGACCTCAGAAGACGGTTTTGAAGCCAGCCCGGAAAGTCTGAAGGAGATACACGCCAAAATGACTTAAAGCTGTTACTGATTGAGTTCCTACTCATGTGTTAAACTCTCTAAAGTCTCAGCATGACCACTGACAGTTTGAGTCCCTCTCAGACTTTCATGACTAATAACGGTGTGAGAAATAATAAAGGCCTGATGCAAATGGGAAGAGTCATCGTTCAGGGAGAGCACTTTAAAATAATATAAATGATTGCACATAAAAGAAAAAAATAATTATACAAGAACAAAATCCATGCAGCATTTTTTAGATTAGCAAAATAAAACGATAACTACCAAAAGAGAAATGTGCAGGAGGAGCCAATAAAACTCATAATCTGATGATTCCAATATTTTTAGCTTTCTTGTTGAAAACAAATGTTATATGATTTTTCCAAATGAGGTTTTTGTCACTTAATACAATATTGATTAGGTAGAAATTGGCATTTTTGTTGCCAATATTGTGTTTTGCAATTATTTGTCTTTATTAATACGCTGTATGTAGGCATGGGCCGGTATGAGATTCTGGCGGTATGATAACCATAAGCAAAAATATCAGGGTTTCACGGTATGGCGGTATTGCAGATTACAGCTCTGAAATGTTGCTAAAAGGAAGAAAAATAAAGACAGACATGTTCATTTAACCTGAATATTCACTGTAATGACAGTGTGAGGGATTTCTGACCAGCACTTTCTGTCTTTGACCAGACTAAAAACAGCTCATAACTTAGGAACAGTATGACAGAAAATTTGGTGGTTTCGGTTATCGTGGCTTTTCAAATCGCGGTATACCTTGAACACGGTTATCATCCCATGCCTAGTTGTATGTGATTCAAAGATTGACACAATGTTAACAAAACTCAAAAATGTTCCATTAATTCACATTCCTCTAAGATTGTTGCCTATACTTTTTTCTTTCCAATACAGAATCATTTTTGTAAACCTGTCTCATCGTTGGTTAATCATCGCAGGGCAAAGATGTGATTTAGTACCAGCTCTAGTGTTTAACCTGGTGAGTAAAGTGATGCCAAGTGCTTTGTTTCCGCTATGGTCGGAGATCTGATTAAGAAATCAATTAATGACTCATACTTTCTAATTTGTCTCATCAATTAAGAAGGACACAGAATAAAATACATGTTGAAACTGGAATTAATTGGTGATGTGTTATTTACAGCTGATGTTTTATTAGGAAAAAGATAGATTAGCATGTTCTCTAGCTCAGAATACAAGATAACATTATTATAATCAATCGTCAATATCATCACAAATAAATTATTGTGTACACATTATACATGTTCCTTTAAATTTAATATAAATGTAAAATAAATCTGCAAAATTCAGTTTTCATTATGCAAATCCTTTCACACATACTGTTAATTTATAAATTTTTGATCAAAATAAACATTTCATTCCTCACATGGTATTTACATTTCAGATATTGAGATTTAAAATGTTAGATTTGTTAGAAAGAAAATGTCTTTGAGAGATATTTTTTTAAACAGATTCAACCTCATACATCAGTTAAATTAGATATTTTCTGATATAAATGGTTTCTGGCTGTTGTCATTTATCGTTTTGAGAGTTTAAATAACATTTTTACAGTCATAACTCTTTATATTGGTGTTTGTTAATAATTAATTAGTTGGTTTCATTTTGTTTGGTAACCACTTACATAATCTGTGTGCTTACTCATTACACTGCTGCTAATTGGTCCCACAGTGTGTTTCTGATTAGGAGGGTTAATTAATGACTGGTTAAGTGCTTCAGCGGTTATGTGTAAACCAGGCATCGCTCCAGGCGGTCATTAGAGTGGATGAAAAGTTTTACTTCTGCCTCATCGACTTCTGTTGTTGTCAATGGTTTTCTGTTTCCCACAACGCCTCCAAGAAGCTTCCACAAACCTGCTTGATTTAAGACACTGGTTACAGGTGTTAGAAAGATGGAGTAGAAACTGTGGTGAGGTGAAAGCAGGAGAGAGAATTTAGAGGACAAGAAAAAAGTGAGTTGTTCTCTGACTCAACTTCAATTCTGATGTACCGAAGCTACTTTTGGAGATGAACTTTAAAACATTTTCAGCCTTTTCTTTTGATTTCTGACATAAAGATGTGAAATAGTGAGTTGACAAAGAAGCTCTTATACCTCTGATTTTGATAGACGGTACTAAAACCTGATCTTTAGAGATTCTGTTCAGGTAGTTTCACTGAATTCTCTTGATTTAATGTCAGATTTTGTCCATTTGTCTTGTTATCTGTTGTCAAAATGTAAACATCCTTAAAAACATTACATGAAACAACAGAATGTGGTTCATGCAGGTTTCTCCCTCGTCATCACACCTTGACGTCTTCTGCCTTCTTAGCAAAGCTCCGTCCGCAGCACTTGCCGTCCACGCGCTCCATCTTGGTGATGTAGAGGAGAGGCTCGATGCTGCAGCTCAGGTCCATGATGGAGAAGACGCTGATGCTGATCTGGCAGCGGAACTGCACAAACGTGTAGTATGGCACGAAGGGCATGAGCGCAACGGGGGGCAGGTAGTTCGCCACGATGATGGCCAGGATGATCAGCACCATCTTGAAGGCCTTTTTCTTCACCGGGTGCATCTCCTCCTTTCCCACCACGGAGCGACGGAGCACCCAGATGATGGAGATGTTGCAGAAGACCATGACTGCGAAGGAAAAGAGGATGACGCCGCTGAAGACCTCGTTGACACTCATGACTCCCAGGATGCTCTTGGTGAGGCCGTAAGCCAGGATGAGCCCCCAGACCACCACAGAGATACCGATGCGGATCTTGTTGTCTCGGATACCGGTGAACAGTATGGGGTGAACCACGGCTACGTACCGGTCAAGGCAGATGCACACCTGCAGCAGCAGGGAGAGAAGATCAGGTTAGAGTTTGCTTTAATTATTTTAGTGGTAGAAAATCTATTTGAATGTCTTAACAAATTGAATCACGTTGACTAAAAGTTTGGAAATGAACTTGACTGAAAAAGTCCTGGTGAGACCTTTTATCAATTCAAAGGCTGTGGCTTTGATTAAACTTCCTTCAGACACTGAACCAGCTGATTGACTGGTTGAAGGGGGCACCCAGAATTGAACTGGGGACCTCTTGATCTGCAGTCAAATGCTCTACCACTGAGCTACACCCCCTCTGTTTAGTCTATTATCACAACTACTGATCACCATAACACTAATGATTGGACTGAATGATAAATGGGTGGCTGTTAATTTAAAGGTTCTTTCTAAATCTGATTGAAGTGTGGAAAGTGGCTGCATTTGTAGTTTGACAGGTTACAAATCCACATCACATATTTAAGATAACCCTTGCTCTGAAGTGAAACACTCAGAACTGATGCTTTCCTTTAACAACAACCATGTGATTTGTTATGGCACCAGGGAAATTGAAGGGGGCACCCAGATTTGAACTGGGGACCTCTTGATCTGCAGTCAAATGCTCTACCACTGAGCTATACCCCCTGTTGCTGAGGCTGAAGTGTTCAATTTTGACCCATAACAAAGGTTGCTTTTCATGTCTGCTTCAGGTCTGCATTTGTAGTTTTAACAGAAGTTGTGGGCAGGATGCATTCGTGACAATTTCAAATGAGGGGAAAAAGTATACCAACACATCACATATTTAAGAGGCATCCAGATTTGAATGGAGGGGAGTTGTGATGTGAAGTGTAATGCTCTGTACTGTATCATATGAGAGTGTCAACCATATCACATCTGGTTAAATCATTATAAGTACTGCATTATTTGAGAAACATGAAGAGCCAATTCAAACTCTGTTGTTGAAATCCTGTTCTTGTACAACAACTCGTAAGGGGGCACCCAGAGTTGAACTGGGGACCTCTTGATCTGCAGTCAAATGCTCTACCACTGAGCTATACCCCCTATAACAAGTGCACCATAATGGCCATTATTGAACATTCAAATATCAGTTACAGGATGTGTCGTTCATGTTTTTGAGTGATGGTTAACACAATAACATAAAGGTGTTCCCTGTTCTCTATGTGGGTAAATCAAAGTACCTTTCAAGGCCAAGGGATTTGAAAGATTTGAAAGATTTGAACAGATGGTCTCGTGATCTGAGGTGAAACACTCAATGACACTCGACCACTGACCTATAGACCCTCTTTTCAGATTGTCTGAACAATTACTAATGAGCATAACACTAATGAAAGCACTGAATGATACATAGATGACAGTCAAGTTATGATTCAGATGTCTGTGTTTGTAGTTTTGGCAGATTGCATTCATAACAATTTCATTGGCACTTCATATGTGCTAGAAGGAGGTATAACAACTTGTTAAAGTGACTGTGTTACCAAACCATCACCAGTTGAGGGGGCACCCAGAGTTGAACTGGGGACCTCTTGATCTGCAGTCAAATGCTCTACCACTGAGCTATACCCCCTGTAGCTGTATGAGTATTGATCACTAACAAAAGGACTGAATAATAAATAGATGGCTGTTAATTTAACCCATAATTTAGGACCCTTTTAAAATCTGATTCAGGACTGCAATGTGGCTGCATTTGTAGTTTGACAGAAGTTGTTGGCAGGTTGAATTCATGACAATTTCAAATAAGGAGAAAAATTTCACTGACACATTTAAGAGACAGATTTGAACAGAAGGCCTCTTGATCTGAAATGAAAGGCTCAGTAATGCCTCTCATAAAAGCATGAACACATGACAGTTACTATTTTCCCTTTACAGACAACAGACACACACTTGTAGAAACACTGTTGCTTACAGGACAACACCAACAGAGGGGGCACCCAGAGTTGAACTGGGGACCTCTTGATCTGCAGTCAAATGCTCTACCACTGAGCTATACCCCCTATAACAAGTGCACCATAATGCCCTTTATTGAACATTCAAAGATCAGTTACAGGGATGTGTCGTTCATGTCTTTGAGTGATGGTTAACACAATAATATAAAGGTGTTCCCTAGTCTCTCGACCACTGACCTATATCCTCTCTTTTCAGATTGTCTGAACATTTACTGATCAGCATAACACTAATTAACGGACATGATACATAGATGGCAGTTAAGTCAACCCACAATTATGGTCCCTAATCATATGTGATTCCGGTGTCTGTGTTTGTAGTTTGGCAGGTTGCATTCATGACAATTTCACTGACACTCCATATGTGCTAGAAGTAGCTATACCAACTTGTTAAAGTAACTGTGTTACCAGACACACCACCAGTTGAGGGGGCACCCAGAGTTGAACTGGGGACCTCTTGATCTGCAGTCAAATGCTCTACCACTGAGCTATACCCCCTATAACAAGTACACCATAATGGTCATTATTGAACATCAAAACATCAGTTACAGGATGTGTCGTTCATGTTTTTGAGTGATGGTTAACACAATAACATAAAGGTGTTCCCTGTTCTCTATGTGTAAATCAAGCTACCTTTCAAGGCCAAGGGACACTAAGATTTGAACAGAGGATCTCATGATCTGAGGTGAAAAACTGACCTATAGGTGTCAGGATTCAGGTGGCTGTGTTTGTAGTTTTGGCAGGTGGCATTCATGACAATTTCACATGTACTAGAAGCAGCTATATTATCTTGTTAAAGTAACTTGTTACCTGACACACCAACAGTTGAGGGGGCACCCAGAGTTGAACTGGGGACCTCTTGATCTGCAGTCAAATGCTCTACCACTGAGCTATACCCCCTGTGTGTAGCTGTATTGAATTGATCAATCATGCTGGCAAAATGCTTCATTACCCATTTTACTAGGAATTAATATATCAAAGCGTGCCTCTTTTCTGTCAAACGCATCCGCAAATGACAAGCATTGGTCTTATCTTGGCTCTCAGTTGAGTATGTTTGTACAATAAATGCCATCTGTTGTTCAAACACACATCTGTAGCTTGACAGAAGTTGTTGGCAGGTTGAATTCATGACAATTTCAAATAAGGAGAGACATTTCACTGACATATTTAAGAGGCACCCAGATTTGAACAGGGGGGCTTTTGATCTGAAGTGAAAGGCTCAATAATGGCTCTCATAAAAGCATCAGCATGTGACAATTACCATTTTCCCTTTACAGTCAACACACACGCACATGTCGAGACACTGTTGCTTGTAAAACATCACCAACTGAAGGGGGCACCCAGATTTGAACTGGGGACCTCTTGATCTGCAGTCAAATGCTCTACCACTGAGCTATACCCCCTCAATCAAGGTGGTCATAATGGCCATTAATGCACAACAAAGTGTTATTGAACATCAAAACAACCGTTACAGAATGTAAGTAAGTTTTAATTCTCACATTAATGATTACTCTGTTCATTGATGTTTAGTGAAAATGCAGTTCATGGAGAGATGGCCACAATTTGATTAAAGATGAACCCTCACATATACCACACAAATATATAAAATAAAGATAAGCCCTCTGACCTGTTTTATATGTCTTTTATATAAGAAAATCTAAATCTGAAATGAACTAAGCTTGACTGTTTTCCTCTTCAACTGAGCAACACATGGAGATAAACTCCCTCACTGGCAGCGTTAGTGACAATATGTTTGAACGCAGCAGGAAGTTGTTATAATGTCTTCATGGGATTTCACTGAGTCTAAAATATGATTAAGACAACTACTACAATTCCACTACTCATTTTATCTGTAAAATGTCAAAAAAATAGTACAAAAAATGCCCATCACAGTTTCCTAGAGGTTAAAGTGACACATTTAACCACTTAACACACGCCCCTGTTTTTTATGTTGTTAGCCTAAACGACATGCCCAAGTTGTGAGCAGCACAGATCCCACATAGTTTGAGACTCAGAGATGTGTCTGGTATCATTGGAAAGGAAACACTCTCAGGATTCTTGTAAAAGTGTCTGTGTGATTCTGTGACTTACTGACAAAGAGTGGCAGAGGTTACAATGATGGGGTTGTTTACTCGCCCATAGGTTTGCCTTTACAATGACATGTGTACAGACATTCAGGGACCTCTCAGCAGGATATAGACACAATGAGGCCACAGCCACATGTCTTGGCTTCATGCAGTCCAAATTTGGAGTCAAAAGACCAAAAGATGAATTTTTCAGAATTATTTTTCAACAGGTATGTCCATGCGTTTTCCTCAGGTCCTTTTTGGAGACTCCAAATGGACACTTGGTTACCAAAGCTGTATAACCGCAATCAAACACCTATAACTTCACAACCCCTTTGCCTACAATCAAAATCTTGGTCTCTAATAAAAGCTGACGCCATATTATTATTATTAATAATATTATTATTATCATTATTATTACATATAACCATAATTTTTTGTTTGGCCATATCTATCTATCTATCTATCTATCTATCTGTTTATTTTGGTATAAGTCATATGTTAAGTCGAAGAAGAACCAACCGTGTACCAAAATGCCGAGTGCGTAATGATATATGGTTCAACTCTTTTACGCACAGGGCGCACGCCGGTTACGCTTGCAGTTTGTTTATGGACAGCCAAACTTAATAGCTTAGTGTCATACACCGTTGTGGAAACCTCTGACTATTGGCTACAAGGTTATCAACTTCATTTCACCTAATATTTCCATAGGTTAGAACAGCAGTCAATCAAAGCCATGTCGTCATTGTTGTCGGTCACATGTCCTCATTGGCTTTGGAGACATGTACTGCCTAATCCTAAACACCGATTGGCTTGTGTGTGGTGTCGTCAGAAGCAGAGGAGGCTCACGGTCGTAAACATCTAGTCACGTGTACTCTGAGATGGACGCGCAGGTCAGGAAATGACGTAAACGGCCGTATATGGTTTGTTATTTGTGTTATTACGTTACGTGTTGGACTAAATACATGTTGACATATTGAGGAAAGTATTTCGGTTTTATGGAAACGGATTTCATATTTCACAAGAATGGATACTTGGCGAGCTGTACAGAAAGTCCTGAGTCATAAGATGATCGTTGTGGATAAAGGGAAGACTTTGAAGGTATGTAGCATTATAGCTGTTTTTACTTAGCTCAGGGGCTAGCCGAGCTAATCGCTAATACTATTACGGCTGTGAGCAACCATATAAGTCGTGAGTGGTCTTGAATGAATCAGGACAATCTAAGCTTTCCAACGATGTACGGCATGAATATACATGTTTAAGGGTTGGTGTTTAAAACATCCAGAAGAACGTGTGGCTACCTCCTAACATCCGTCCCGTTCCGTAGACGGAACAGCGTGCGTTAAGTGGTTAAACTGTTCACTAACCAACAGTACATTTAAAAAGCTGATACCTGCAAACTTTTGGCACTTTTGTTTGAAAAGAGACTGAAATAATTGATTATCAAAATAGTTGCCAGTTAATCTAATGTATTTCTGACAGAAGTATGAGCATTATTACACCCAAAGTAGAGCTACAAAAGTTGAACTTCATCTCTGACTGTTCCGCATTCACATTCAAACCTTCATGACATTTCCACAGGTTATCGATTAAGAAAAGTCTGTTTGTCATTTCCACTCAGTCAAAGGTTCAAAGAAGTCCTCAACATCAAAAACACCGTGGCAAAGACTTTGTTCTTTCTTTAAGGAGGTAGAGAGCTATCACTGTATCACTTTAATCAGTTTATTATGAATTAAAGTCACATTGTTTTTTACTCTGGCGTTAAATATAAAATACAAAAACTCACCAAGAAGAGTGGTGCTACATCCTTGAGGCCATATGCGAACCTTTGGAAGTACCAGATGCGACTGTCACCCAGCAGCAACCGGTTGACCATCTCTATGGGCGTCATCAGGCAGAAGTAGGCGTCCAGGATGGCTAGACTGAAGATGAAGATGTCCGACGTTGCTGCGTCACTCTTATTGCTGGCGATCTGCCAGATGACCAGGACGTTACAGGGCGTCCCCACGGCCAGGTTGAACACCTTGACCCCAAAGTAGAAAATGAAGCCATAAGGGGCCACGGCACACACTGCGAACTGGTACCATGGTGGAGGTCCACTGGGGTCACTGGGGGTGGTAGAGTTCATGTAGAGGGTGGTGGATGGACTCAGAGTGGTGTTGAACATTTTGGGGAAGAAGTGTCGATACTGGATGAAGAAAGGAGGCATGAAAGGTTAATTCTGATTATTCACAATTCATTTTTGCTCATTTTGACCCCCTAAAAAGTGCTTGTCACCAGCCAAAAGGTTGTAAAAATCCATCATAGCAATGTGTATGCTTTTATGCCTGATCTAAAAATAATTTCTCAAGTTTAAAGCCCAAACTATATATATATATTTAATTTAATCATACATAAAAGTTTCATAAAATACACCTTATGCAGTAGAACCAGACATCACATCAAGCCATCTTACCTTAACAGAGCGTCCTGTGGTCCTCGGCTGTCTCCACTAACTGCAGAAACCCAAACTTTCTTGCATGTAGCTGCAGATCATTGTGTCCAGGGGCATCTTAAATACCCCCAAACGCCCCCTTCCCCACCCCTACTCCTCTACAGGGACTAATGCAATTTTAGGATTGGGCTAGTTTGTGGGACGATGGCAATTCAAGCTCAACGTAGTATCATCGATGCAAAATAGACCTTCAGAGAGGTCTTCAGCAATTGGACAGTTTGGGTACGTGTAAAGGGGGCGTGTTAAGTGTGAGATGGATGTGGTTGGCAATGGGATCGTGTTTTAGATGTAGAGTTAGAGACATGTACAGATTTACACCTGTCTGAAGAAAATAGCATAAATGTAGTGCGGGTCAAATTAAAGTTCCCATTTATCACTTTTTATTTTATTTTTCCCCCCAAGCTGCTCCCCTGCTGTAACTTTTTAATTTTTCTCATTTATGGCTTTAAATTAGGGAATAAACAGTAAGCAGATCTCAGGTTTGTGCCTTGGCGTCTTTTTTATCTAACTGATGCAACTGTACAATGTTCAGTAAACAGGTGATGCAAGGTATGCATAAATGAGAAATCTAATGCAAGGTGTTACTAACGTGCCCAGACTGAGTAAAGTGTTTAGTAAATCCCTGCTGGGAATACAAGCTCACAAAGTAATGACAAACATCCACTTACATAAATGATGCCGAGTGTTTCGTAACATTTTACATCACTCACAAGTCAGTTTAATGTAGAGGTTGATGTGGTTGCATGATGTGTTTCTAATATTGTTACATAATGAGCACATGCATGAACAACAAAAGCAACTGGATGTGTGATATGTGTTATATGTGTGCAGCTGATTTTAAAAGTTCAGACATTTAAAAAAAAGCTGTTAAATAACACTGATGATCTAACAAGTAGCTTTTATATAAAACATGACACTTAAACACAGCTGGGCCCCAAAAAAACGCACCTGGAATTTTACTTAACCCTCCTGTTGTTTTCCCATCGACCATGAAACGTTTTTCCTCCTGGGTCAAAATGTACCCAGTTTGGTTTGATTGTTTATAAAGCATAAGGTATCTATCTATCTATCTATCTATCTATCTATCTATCTATCTATCTATCTATCTATCTATCTATCCATCTATCCATCCATCCATCCATCCATCTCGCCAACTTCAAGCCAACTTATTATCACAGGTTTCATACATCATTTTGGAAATGATGGTCAATACGCCTCATTTAAATGAAAGTATACCTTATTTTTGAGTTAAGGTCTATTGTCTTTGGGTCCATGTTGACCCCTGAGGACAACAGTAGGGCTAAAAATGTAGTTCGACTTCCTGTATATCATCCTCATGAATGTGAATATGCTCTGTAATAAAGTTGTGGCCAATATATTAGCACATTAGACACAAAAACACACAATGTCTCAATTTCTTCCTTTATTTAATCAGACATTGACAGTCAAATACTCTTGAGAACGTCTTGGGCAATCTGACATGTGATACTTTTACATTGCCCCAACAGCATTTACCCTCTACATTTATTAAGTGGATGAGATGGAGATACACTGTGCTGCGTATAATAATACACAATCTCATCTCAAAAGCCAGTTTTTATTCAATGCATTTACGTAAAAGCTGCAAATCAAAAGAAACGGTAATACAACATAACAAAGATGTTTTATGAATAATATTATAAATTAAAAATGGTAGGACTGTACCAGCATCATTGTATAAACTATAATCATTAGCTTAAATTTAAAAAAAAAATTAAATGCACTAATGAATTCATGCAACCTGCACAAATTAGACAAAGTTCTTCCACTTTTGGAAAAAAAAAGAAAAACTAAAAAGAAGGATTTCATTCTTACTAATGTATGTTTTATAAAACAGAAAATAAATACAAATGTTTCCCAAAATTATCTTTAATTTGGCAACACTCATTTTAAAAAATGCATGTAAATGAAACTGTGATCACCCAAAAGAAAGAAAGTGGCAGAGACTCAAACATCCACTTTCATTTCTCACAAACCAAACACAAATATAGTTGCAGATTTTTGGCTGCTATTGACCTTTTGTTCATGATCTAGAACAAATAAATCCTTCTTTATATCATTTGCCTCTTCTTTAAGACTAGAATACAATATTTAATAAAGGAAATCAGCAACAAACGATTGATTTTACCTGCATTTGCCTTTAGTGCACTTTATAATAATGAGAACAAAATGTACTGAACAACAAACAAAGAATAAAAAGTACATTTTTGACACTTTCAAAGTTCTGATCTCCTCTTAAAAGTAAAAGACAGGAGTTATTTTTTAGGGAACTTTTGAAAAAAAAAACAATTTTCCGAGGATATTTAGTTACTTTAGTCGTGTAGTGACACTCAAATAGAAGAGGTAATCAACATTTTAGAGAGAGTAAATGGTAAACTTTGAATAATTTTGCATGTGTCTTAACATTTTGGAAAAGTAATCAAACAAATATGAACAAAACAATCCTACAACATTGACACATAACACATTAAATCACTACATTAATATTCTCATTTTTACCAAATAAATAACATATTTTCTTTCCTGACTTTGTAATTCGTACAAAAATTGAAGTGTTATGTACAAAGAAGTAGAAACACAAACGTCATGAAATCAACACGACGCTTTCAAAAAAACAGCTTTGAACAAAAAAAAAAAAAGTTTCAAGTATTCAAGTAGCGGTCATAAACTCATAAACTCAAAACTGACGACTCTCTAAAAGAAGAAACATAATACATAATACAAAGCTGCATATATTTTTTCTTTTTGTAAAGAATATCAAATCAAATTTAGTAAATGATACCGATTTAAGAACATTCACTGCTGCCCTCTGAATAAATCCTCTCAGTGTCCTGTCCTGATTGGCGAATAAAATCTTTATTTTAAAGATGAAATACTGGAATGTTTTGATTTTATTGCCCAAAAATGGATGTTGTAGAAACAGATTGAAGGTTTCTGACACAACTTCACCTACTTCCAAAGATGCATGGAGACGGGAACTTTACTAATAGACCAACACGTTTTGAAAGTTTAAACATGTTGGTCTAATAATTAAGTTAATTCTTCTATATTAAAAGTGTTGCTGGAGCTTTTTCACCAAAAATAAATGTTAGCATGTCAGACTTGCTAACAACATGTCAGACTAAGCTTTTGAATTTTATTAATGACACTTTATAACCTCTAGATTTTGATTACACATACAAGTTTGTAAGCAATTGTTACCACCCAAAAAGTGGTAACATATTAACCCTCCTGTTGTCCTCAGGTCAAGGAAGGAAGCAGGGAAGGAAGTAAGGAAGGAAAGGAGTAAGGAGGGAGGGAGGAAGGAAGGAAGGAAGGAGAGAAGGGAGAGAGGAAGGAAGGAAGGAAAGAAGTAAGGAGGAAGGAGGGAGGGAGAAAGGAAGGAAGGAAGGAAGGCAGGAAAGGAGTAAGGAGGAAGGAAGGAAGGAAAGGAGGAAGGAAGGACGGAAGGAAGGAAAGGAGTAAGGAGGGAGGGAGGAAGGAAAGGAGGGAGGAAGGAAGGAAGGAAGGAAAGAAGCAAGAAAGGAAGGAAGGAAGTGAGGAAAGAAGTATGGAAGGAAGGGAAGAATGAAGGAAAAATTGAAGGAAGGAAGGAAGGAAGGAAGGAAGGAAGGAACAACTCGGGAGGACGACAGGAGGGTTAAAGTACCCTCGAGTAAGGTACCTAACGTCTAACTCCTCCACTGCAGCTGCCCAGAGGCAAAATGTAACGATATGTTGTTATACTGGGATTGTACGCTGTGAAAACATGAAGCAGGAAACATCTAATAAATATTAATAATAATTAACAAAAGTTAAACACTATTTTGTGGCACATTTATGAGAGCATATAGTTTCCAGAACCTTACGCTCTCAGATGGTTTTACTAGGTAGTTTTTTGGTTTTTTTAGAAACAAATTCAACACTTCATTCTGTGTGCACTTTAAATTGTGCACAAATACCACTCATTAGTTTTGTCACTTCAACAACGAGCACTTGAAAAACACAGCAAAACCATGAAATTGATCCCATAAAAAGCTGACACACAGTTGTAACGTTTGTCTTTGTCATTTTCTTTCAGTAGCATTAGTAGTCTGAACTCACCTCAGACTATCAAACTGCATTTTACTTTAAAAAAAAATACATATATACACAATGCAAATGCACTTTATGATATGTGGGAATGAGCTGTCACGTCGCTGTCGGTGAGTCTCATGTGGAGGCGATCGCTCCATGCACACGGAAGCGGTAAACGCACGTATATTCGACATGACCCCAATTAGAGAGGACACGCAGCTCCACAAATCGATACACCTCGTCACTGGGGTTCTGCAAGGAGGAAGGAGAAGGGAGGGAAGGAAGGGGAGGGAGAGGGAGAGAGTGAGAGTGAGAGTGAGAGTGAGAGAGAGAGAGAGAGAGAGAGAGAGAAAGAAAGAAGTGAATAAACAGATGTCCGACTGTGTGCATCATAACATTCAAGATAAAGACCAGATCTGACATTAACCTCACACTTTTTATATAGGACAGAGAGTAATAGGTCACATCCTGTCATTTAATACTGTAAACATCTATTCATAGTCGTCAGTTTCAACTTACAAGAAGCTTAAATGTCTGGGTTGACTCTCCATGCTCGTTGTAAGTGAACGTCCCCAGCAGTGCTCCTTCTTCTTCGTCTTCTTTTTTCATCCCCTGAGAAAGAGATTACAGTTATATCAGTTAGATGAACATCAGTTTTTTCTCTGAGGTTTTAATCTTATAACCAATAAAACTGGAAGATCTGCAATTTCAAGCCAGAATCATCATGACAGCTTTGACAGCAATATATTTGAAAGCAATGTGCTGTAGTTTGGGACCACTTACATAGACCTCAAAGTCTTTGGGTGCGGAGTCGATGCGGCCGGTTGGGGAGTTATAGCGCGGCAGGTGATCCAGAGTCACATGACTTATCCGGATGGGGTGAGACAGGGAGATGACAAGAGTCCCCTGGACCCCATGAAACGCCCAACATTTCCCTGGAAGCATCACCGGGTAACCCTGGAGGGGAGGGAGGGGAAGTAGTTGTGGTTCAATTACAAAGTTGATTATGATTTGAAAACTCTGAGGAGAAGAAAGAGATAGAGGGACAGGGACGGCTGTGGCTCAGGAGGTAGAGCATTCGTCCACTAATCGGAAGATCAGCGGTTCAACTCCCCTCTGTCAATCTATCCAAAATTGCTCCTGTGAATGTTATTTTCCTTCTGCAGTTGGCACCCATCAGTGGGTGAATGTGGCATATAGTCTAAAAGTGGTTTGAATGGTCGAAAGACTAGAAAAGTATCAGTATAGACCATTTATAGAAAAGACAGATGGCTTTAGAGAGAAGATAGGCAGAAAATACAGAGAGAGAGAGTGGTTCATTGTACCTGAATGACAGTGCGTGGGCTTTCAGACGGGTACCACAGAGGGAATCCAAACAGGGTCACACACGCTGAACGAATACGATACGTCTCAGAACACCTGGTGCTGATCACACTCGCACCTGCACACACACACACACACACACACACACAATGTAAAATAGTGTCAATGGCCTTTCATCCATCTTGAAACAAGATAAACAACGGACAAATAGTTTTTTCACAGCCACAAAAAAATGTCCATATATTTAAAGTAAAACCTGAACGATACTTTTTTTTTTTTTGGCAAGGGTTACCCCAGTGAGAATTAAACCCATACTCCAAATCCTGGTAAAACTAAAGCAGAGTAACAGTGACAGATGTTACCAACCTTGAGTCTCCAGGGCGAAGTCGGGCATTTTGTCGGCCATGGGGCGTCCGCAGTCTGTGCAGCCACTTGCACCGAGCCTGATTGCATCTTGTTCCTGATTCATATTCACATACAGGACAAATGGTGAGAACTGATGCATGCACCAAGTAATGTGTCAACAATAAAATTAGATCATTAACCACATTTTCCAGGTGTCTAATCCACAACTAATGGATACTACTGTACTATGATTTGGGGTTTTAGAGGCTATCTGTAGTATATATGTCTCCACCTACCTTGATATAGTCAGTGAGCCACTTCTCCATGGCCAGTTGGAGCTCTGGGGTGAGGACGGGGGCTGTGCTGGGTTCAGGACAGGGGGCAGGAGGAGGCACCAGCTGGATGGATGATAACTCCTGAGACAGCTACAAAAAAATAGGTAGGGCATGTTAAAAATCATACAATCTCTAGAAAAAAGCTCTGGTTGGAAGTTAAGACACAGGATTAACGATTGTCTCTGTCTTGCATTAAAATGTAGTTTAAAAAAATCTTGAATCCGTCAGTTGGGTATATCTGTGTTAACTCTTACCTTGGCGTTTTGGGCCTCTAAAGCTTGGATCTTGAGCCTGAGACTGCTGGCAGAGGAGTGGCTTTCTGTCTGGTAAGCAGCTATCTGCCTCTGTAGCCCAGCAACCTCCTCGTTCAGACGCAGCCGACTGTCCGAACCCACGGCCTCGAGCTTGGCTTTCATACCCTGCATGTCCACCTCTATGCCCTGCTTCATCTGAGAAAGGAAGAAATGGTGAGGTTAAAAGTTAGAGGGAATAGTTTTGAACAAATATTTGACAAAAAAAAAGAAGTTATTCCTCCCTTGACGTTACACTGCCATTTTATCATCAAGAACTCAAGATATGATATTCTTTTATTAGTCCCACAGTGGGGAAATTTAGTGTTACAACAGAAAGTGGATATCAAAAATAGAAAGAGCATCAATAAAAAGAATAAAGACCAATAAATAATAAGTAAGTGCACAAGAAATAAAAGTAGGTCTAATATTGGTGTGTCAATCTGAAAAAAAATCCTATATATGGATTCCTATTGAATTACAAGAACAGTTTTATCATGAACCAAGGACCTATTGTAATATTTTGGTGATGTTCCAGAAAAAATCCAATGATTAACAAGACCGTGAAAATCATTAAGGTTAAAGTGCCTTTGGCTGTGACAACAAGTTGGCAATGATTTACACTTCCTACATACTCCTAGTTAAACCTGCTTCTGTATTTCATCATTGGCAAATTAAAAAGTTACACAGAACAAAATAATAAAGAATCAAAATATCATCCTTTGTTTTATTGCAGTTCCCCATTTCCACCACTAGGTGTTACTATAGGGCAGCTTTTATCTTTCAGCCATCTTCCACTCTATCCATCCTGATCTCACTATACTCTATGCTCTTACCACCCACAGAGATCATTTGTTAATTAGGAATGGAAAGCAACGAGAGGAGACAAAAATAACATCATATAAAGAAAAATACAGATAGTTTCTCACCTGGGAGAGAAGGCGTTCCTGCTTCAGCTGCAGCTCCTCCTACAAAAAACACACACACTGTAGTTATAGTTAAATATGTTAATGTAGATCAACTTGTGCTATTCAAGCCAGTTACTTTCATCACTTCCTTGCTTGCTTATTTTTGTCAGTAAAGTGATCGAGCTAAAACAACAGATCACAGGATTTTCTCATATTTTCTACTAAATTGCAGATAAACTAATTTGCCTCTTACCAGAATATGCTGCATCTTTGCTTCCACAGTAGCAGACACAACAGCTGGATCCTGGAGGGACAAATAAGACCCAAAATGTTAATGTCAGCAAACCTCAAAGTAAATTGGTATTAGACTTAAGGGAGTGCTTCTGTTTTATTTCTATATCACCTATTGTAGTCTCTCATTTACAATCTGTCATGATGCTTACAGTATGTGTACTGAGAAAGCCTCAGAATATTATGAGTAGGCATGGGATGATAACCGTGTTCAAGGTATACCACGATATGAAAAGTCACGATAACCGAAACCGCCAAATTTTCAGTCATACCGTTCCTAAGGTATGAGCTGTTTTTTGTCTGGTCAAAGACGGAAAGTGCTGGTCAGAAATCCCTCAGGTGGTGCAGCTGCAGCGTAGAGTATCACGACCCCACACACTGTCATTACAGATTCAGGTTAAATCGTAACACCGCAATACCGCAATACCGTGAAACCGTGATATTTTTGCTTATGGTTATCATACCGCCAAAATCTCATACCGCCCCATGCCTAATTATGAGGGACGTTATTACATTTGATATGTATTTGTGGCTCTCTAAAATCCTTCACATGACCTGCTACAGGAGTGTCCACTTGGACTGAAACCTATTCCAAAATAAGTGGATGAACACTTTCTACTTTTAGTTTGATTTAATTTAGTTCTGTTTGTTACTTATTCTGCGGTGTTTTCAGTGTGAGAGATCATTTTTTAAAGTCTGCATTGAAGTCCCAAATGTGAATTAGATCATGAAAACTACATCCTGCAGGTAAACAGCTAGTGCGATGCAGATTGTGTGTAGTTGAGCCCTACCAGCACAGGTGTAGGAGGTACGATGTTGGGTCGAGGAGGAGGGACAATGGCAGGGGCAACAGGTTTTGTCTGTGATTGGCTCTTTGTGACAGCCATGCGGGAGATGAAAGAGGTCAACAATGGAAGGAGGAACCAAACACCTGGAGGAGAAGAGGAGGAATGGTGCTTTTAGAAAAACACTTTGATTATAGTGACACTGACATTTGGGAAAACAACCACTTAAAGTGTAGCCTGACCATGAAATGATAAGGTGTCTCTAAAATGTGTCTGAAACATTTGTCAGGGGACGTGCAAACTTCAGTTAACGAAATGTTTGTGTCACTTACAGAGAATTATGAGGAGGAGGAGGAGTAAAAGGCCACAAGCCTTCTTCACGTGCTTGCTGAACGACGGATTATTAGCTGCAGGAAAAGAGAAGAAAAGTTAATTTGCAGGGATTTTGGTAAGCTGAAGCCGAATCACATGCAACGACCGTGAGAACACAAATCTACTGGTATGTGAGAGCCGTACAAGCACACGTGGAAATGTGGACATATACTTAACAATGCTAGTAAAACAAGCACAGGCGAGTTCATTTAAGTGCAAATGTTCATACCTGAAGCTGTCAGATTTGTTATTTTTGACTGTGCTGCAGCGACCATCAGTGAGGTTGAGTCTGCATAAAACATAGGAAACATTAGATTCATGTAAAGTCACACACACACACACACACACACACACACACACACACACACACACACACACACACACACACACACACACACACAGTTCAGCACTCACCCATCAGACTAAGGAAGGCACTTCTGATTCTGGTTTTGTATCCATCACTGGGAGCTGCACTGTTACTGCTGATCTTAGTGGCAGTACTGGTGGGGGTGGTGGGCTTCTTGTAATTGCCCTCAGAGGACGAGTACCCCGAGCTGTCTATGCTGTTCTGATTCAGCTCCTTGTGGTTGGGTCTGAGGTGTAATCCGTGCCTGCTGGAGGAGCTGCAGAGCCCAGCGTAGTGGCTCTTCTCTGGAGGTACCGACGGGCAGTGAGTGGGTGTCTGACTCCGGGATGATGATGGGGTCACGGCGGGGCGAGGGGTGACCACTGGAGAGACGTAGGATACGGTCCGCGGGGTCGACTGCGTCTGGGTGGCCAAGGGAGAAGGACCCGGAGCTGAGAGGTAGAAACGTGAAGAGCAGATCCAATTTACATTTACTTTAATTCATTTTTGTGAACTCAAAATTCCTGATCCCAATCAAGAGGCTGAAATAGTTTTACACCTGTGGATTATTTGTATTACCAATGAAACCCTTAATATCTCTTTCCAATTGATTGTTGAAATGGCCGTCACAATTTCCTGTAGCCGAAGGCAACACCTTCAAATAGTTTGTTTTCTTTAACCAAAAGACTAAAACCCATATCTATTCCATTTACAACAATAAATAACATAAAATACTGCAGGTTCTTATATCTGAGAAGGTGGGAAAGGCTGTTTTGCTTCATCAAGGCCCTGATAAAAAATTAATGATCTATCAACTAAGCAATGAAGTCCAAGTTCAGGAAAATTAGATTTTTTTTTTCAAATATAAAAAAAAAAAAACACATGAAAAGAAATATTTACTAATCATTTGTGGAATTACAGCGTTAAACTCTTTTTTAGGAGTTTTTTGGGCGAGCCTGAAATGTTAGCGCTCCTTTTAAACCCAGCTGAAGCATCTGTTGACGGGTGGAGCCGCCAGCAGCTTCGGCTAACATTGTTTCATTGGTGCTATTATTATAACCTCCTGACAGGATGTTGTATTTTATTTTTTTAGCATCATGCTGACCTGCAGTGACAGGCGACTCCGTGCTGGGTGAGCTGTCATTACTGTTGGCTCTACTGGAGGTACGGGAGCCGGACTTTCGGGTTCCTGCCTTCTTCTTGAAAACCCTAAAGAAAAACAAAAACAAGAGAAAGAGATAAAACAGGGTGATAAAAAAGGCGAAGGATACAGAAAAGTTACTGATTTTTCAAGTCAATGAGACACAGACACACACACAGAGTTACGTACTTGACGGGGTTTTCGCGGTACGATATGTTGGTCACGCTACTGGAGTCCGATTCTTCGTCTGAGTTGTAGTAGCCACCGGAAACCAGGCGAGAACTCCGACGAGACATGGCTGAGAGACAGAGACAATTACTGAGACTGTGTTCATCAATACTCAAAGTAAAGACGTAAAATAATCCCTCGGACCAGTACGTGACAGCCAGAGGTGGTCAGTACGGCCCCAAGTGTACAGTACAAGTCAAACTGACACTTTGTCTCTCCCCCCCGTCCCCTCGTCCCACACACTCAAAACTCACGCGGGTTTTTAGGTCGGACGAAATCTGTCTCAGTGGATCCAGTTTGTTTGTTTGCTTCCATGGCTGCAGCACGCTCTGTGTTTGAGTGTCAAAGTTTCATATCTGGCAACCCAGGATGTGAAAATGGGCGTCAACCTGATCTCAGAAATACGTGAAATGACCACAACCTCTTAATATCACATTACGCAGGGATGGTGGAACGTAATGTGTTAAAATTAAGCGCCAGCATCATGATCAAATCGAATGGGCAGCGGAAGCAAAACCACACAAAAAAACGTTCAGTGGAAATTTCAAAGTAATTCATACAGTATGACTAATAGCCGCAGAAGCTATACTTAGCACGTTTCCTTAAAATCTGATAACATATCATGGTCATTTTATGAGTTAGTACAGTAAATATATTACATACTGGTCCTTTAAACCATACTTAAAGTTTAATAGTTGTATATTCAGGTTTCTTTCCCTACTCATACACACACTTATTGTTAATATCTTATACTTTATGCTATAACCTCAACTTTTCTTACTTAATATAATTATAGAGCAGCAGATTTCAACACAGCGCTTGTAATAGTAGCACAGCATTTAGCAGCTTACGTTAGCAGCAGTTATAGTAAGTTATAGTGTATAGTTAAAGTAATAATTAGAACTACAACGATTAGGCGATTTTGATAATCGAATATTGGAAAATTTTAATAACAAAAAAAAAAAAAGCCAAAAACTTGTCAGTTGCAGCTTCTGAAATACGCTCTTTGTGTCACACACGATGATATATACTGTACATATTTGGGGATTTGGGAATATTGACGGACAAAACAAAACATTTGAGGGTATTTTTCACCATTGTCTGACATTTTATGGACAAACTAATTGATAATTTGACCGAGAAAATAATCAACAGATTGAAAATTATAGTAATCCAAGTTAATCTCACACAGTCCTGATTTGGACCGACAAACCGCACTCTTTAATGTACTGTAATGACCAAAAACATGCAGCTTAGGTTAACTGGTTGCTCTAAATAACCCATAGGTGTGTAAAATTTTTACCACTATTGTTTTTACCACTTGTGTACTTACTTACCATTTATTGTTCTTTACTTATGTACAGTAGAGTATGAGTGTATTTACTTAACTTACTCTGTAAATCTTCTGCACATTGCACATTTATATATTGCAGATTTATTTATACAAAGATCCAGTTTACTGTATAAAGTATTTATTTTTTTTATCCTATTTTTGTCTTATTTATTGTTGATTCCATTTTAGTGCACTTTCACTCTTGTGCTGCTGCTCTTTTTCTTCTACTGTACTGCTGTTTCAATTTGAATTTCTCCAAGGGGGGGGATCAATAAAGATGCATCTCATCTCATCTCTTTTTATTGATGTTCTTTCTATTTTTATCCACTTGCTGCTGTAACAATTCAAATTTCCCCATTGTGAGACTCATAAAGGATTATCTTATCTTATCTCATCTTAGTAGCAGCAGCAGTAGGTAATGAGGTCACAATACATGTAGTAAAAGTGGTAGATAACGTTACTAGCAGCACTTACGACTAAAAGTTTAGTCAAAGCTGCACCTTTAATATCCCAAATAGTTAAAGTAGCAGCTGCAGTAACAGATGAAGAAGTTACTGCTGTAGTATTTATTAATAGCAGCAGTTGTAATAGTTGTAGTAGGTCACAGTTGTCACAGCAGTAGCAGCAGATGCAGCAGCACTTGTAATGTAGAAAACCAGTAAATTAGCAGTAATAGCTGCGGCGGCGGTGGTGGGAGCTGATGTAGTGAAGGTGGTGATAATTTACGAGCTGTAAATCTCTTGACAGATGCTCTCACGGTTAATCTTGGCCGTCTATAATCCGGCTAATCTGTCCGTCCTGCTGCTGAAACACTACACACATTTAACAGGTCATGTGTTAAAGAAACTGAAGAAACACAAGCAAATATATTTAAACTAAAGAAGCTTAAAGAGCAGAGCAGAGCAGCACATTCATAGCATATACAGTAAGTATACTACGAATGACTAAAAACACATATATGACACATACCTGAACTCACCCAGCACACTTAAATTGAAGAAAAATATTAAATCGAGCATCACATTTTAACAGTAAGCGATGAAAAAGTCGAGACCAGAGAGGCGTGCTACATCTAAGTAGTACTAGTTTTGTTAGAAAGTACCCGCCAAGCCACTTCCATGACAACGATTATGTAACTAGGCTTGAGCTGTGCGTCTAATTGGTCAACGAATGTGATCTTAACAGTGCAGATGATTAGCATAAACCGCAGCTCGCAGGCTTTTACTGCATGCTGTGGTGTCTGAGTGTGTGAGCTGCTTTCACCACATCAACGAGTCTGAAGAACATGCAGGTTTCACCTTTTGCAAAATAGTCTGTCTACTGTACTTTCTCCCTTAAATGCCACTAATCAGAACATATGACTGCTCCAGAGATGCAGCTCTGTAGTTTTCCTTTATATCTGACCTCCATGTGAAGGAAACAGCTGATTTTTTAATAGTAGTTTGATGCACTTGAGCTTAACGTTTTGGCTGGAAAGTTGTGAAATCAGGGAAAACACCTGAACTCATCACTCAATGGAAGAGTTAGAAACACTTTTAACATGTTAAACTATTAAAAGTCAACATCATATATTCTTATAATGGAAAATAAAACTACACATCCATATTTTATCCCTATATCCATATTACTGTACCAACAGAGCTGTAAGCAGAGGATCCGAGGGTTTCCTTCCTGTTGAATGCCACTGATTAGACTCATTTTCCTTAACGTCACATTAACATCTTAAACTATTACAAGTCAACTCCTGAATGATTTTACTGGACGGTCACACTGAAACTGCTTTTCTAGTTTATGTCAAAGTGAGCCAGACACTTTCCGACTCTGTGGTAAAACTGACAGTCAACAGCTGTTTCTTTACTCTATGCGGTGAAATGTGTTGCACTTGTTGTTTAAGCTATTTCAACTTTTGGTCCATTGTGCTTTTTGCTTTTATAGCAGTTTGATCCACAATGCATAAACTCATCACTCATTGGAAGAGTTAGAATAAACTATTAAAAGCCAACATCATAAGTCTGTCTGTTGTACTGGGTGTGTTTTACCACCTCTGCTTTAGTCTCTACTCATCGTCATCATCAGAAAATCCACCAACCTTTAGATTCTGCTCCGGTATCCAGGTTTCAAGCTTTTAAAAGTAGCTTCTGCAAACTACTGTGTTCAGTTTTGCAGGGAAATAACCTTGTAAATGTCAGAATACGCCCTCTGATATCTAACAGTAGGGTGATCAGAGGAGCAGGAACTAGCTTGTAGCGTCGTCTGAAGTCGCAGCAGAAAGGTGACAGAATAGGAAGCTGCGGCCGCGCGTACCGAAAAGATAGAGACAGGAAGTCAGTTTGAAAGAACACAGACACACACACAGAGAGAGAGAGAGAGAGAGAGAGAGAGACGTCCAGACCTCAGAAAAGGGCGTTGAGTCTTTTAAAAACTGCATTAATGTAATAAGTGGCGTTCAGGCCTTCATCGGTAAACATGTGAAACATAACTGAATAAACTAAGTGAGGAGATTTTGTTTAGTTGATGGACTAAAATGAGAAAACAAGATTAAATAAAATATCACCGAGCTGTGTCGGTGGGGACGGTAAACAGGCAAAAACAGCATCACACATGACTACGCCTAATAGCAGCACGTTGCTATGGTTACCACGGAGACAGGCCTGATCTGTTTACTGTAAATAAGGAAGAAAAAAACATACAGTGATGTGTGAACGTGTATTTATGTAAAGCCTTGTGTCTGTTTTATGTAAATTAGATCTTGTCTTTTTTCTTTTTGTATATCATCCTCTGAAACTCCAGTGAGGTTTTTAATACAGGAAGTGATAGCATTAGCTCAAATGACTCAATCAGTAGCATTGCTAAAAGCTAACATTGAAGAGTTAATTCACTACACATTTAACTAATTCACTTTTTAAAATTTGATTTCTTAGTTTGTTTGATTAAATAAAGCTTAAAATAAGACGAGGCTGCAGGAATGTGGCGAATAACATATTTAAAACTTCTATCAGAGACAAAGAAGACGATGAATCTCGCTGGTTGCTGCTTTTATGCTCTTATTTTTATGATGTTTTAGGTTAAATTTCTTTGAATGTGTCTTTTATATTATATATTTAGGGGCAGTGGTGGTGTTAAGATTAGAGAAGCAAGCTTTTGACCCCCGGGAAAAGTGAAGAGGCAGCACTTCTCCCTCCCCCATTACCACCACTGAGTTGCCCTTGAGAAAGGCCCTTAACCCCCACCTGCTCCAGTGGATCTGGGTTTTACTGGTTGTACTGGGCAGCTTCCAGGTGTGAATGTGATCAGGGCGATCCTGGAAAAGTGAGCATTGCTCTCAGTGGATTTCCCCTGAATAAATAAAGGACATAATATTGATGCTTTTACCTTGTAGCACTTTGAGATTTGTTTAAAATGTCAAGTGTGTTAGAAATAAAATGTATTATTTATTATTATTATTTTTTCATTAAACCTCACATCTCAAATTTAGCTTTTTAAAACCTCTGAACAAAAATGTGTTTTTTCTAAAATTACAACAAGCTTTAAAAAAAACCCCATTTTTCTGTTCCTATCATAAACACAAAAACAAGCAAAGGGTCACAAATATTTTGACACCATAGCAACGCCGGCCTCCTCCATCTGTAGCTGTCGCTCTTTCACACAATTAGCCTTTATTTAATTATTTATTTTTGTCTTTGTCATGTATCCGGAGGCTTTAGCCGAGAGCACAGAGAAGGGAGCAGTTTGCACAATAATTCCCTCAAATCCTCCCTTCATACTTTAAATGCCGCCTTGGTTCAGCCTAGCTCAGCTCTTTTTTTTCACCCCCTCTTCCTCCTCAGCGAACATACCAACCCCCTCCTTATTGGAGCTGAGGGCACCCCCTGCACAAAGCTATTCCTCATCCTTTTTTTTCTTTCCTGGTCAATTAATCCCACTGAAATACTGTAGAAATGTTTATATGCATCCCACTTCCTCTTTTGTCTCTTCCTACTCATCCTATTCACTCGCTCTGAAGCCAAATTACATCACACAATCGCTCTTTCATTTAGCAGAATTTAGTCCAGATTTTTAAATGTTGTGCAAGATTTAAGAGCCTTATTTTAACACTAAGGGGCTGTATAGAAAGCCTGTTTTACATCGCTCCTTTGTGCTTTACCTTAAATGTCCTTCAGCTATGAAACCTCCACGTGTGTCATCTGTAAAGTCATGACTAAGCTAATCAGAGCAAGACAGGAACATCCCCCTCTCCTCCCAGTATAAAGAGGGAAAACCTAACTTTAAATATTCCTGTGGGAATCATGTGCAGCAGGAGACAAAAGGTGCACTGATCCTTTTAAAAATCACATTTAAACCATGTGACAGTACAGCTACAGAAATACACATATCTTAGCAACCTTTATCTGACTAAAAAAGGACTGATTTAAGAATATCTACTGTGCGTGTCAGGTATTGTCACCGTTTTGCCCAACAGGAAGTGGAATAAGAAGCAATACTTGAGTGAAACTGTCTCCTGAACAGCTGTGACTCATCTCAGTCATGTATTTCACATCCTTACAGCAGGAGATTCAAACTCATTTTAGTTCAAGGGCCCTATTTGATCTCAGGTAACATAATACAGCATTTCCCATTAATTATATAGATTGTGGCGGCCAACAATAGTCTAATTTTTGCTGCTAATTTTTAGTTTAGTTATTTGAGGAAACACAACGGGAACATGGAACAACGTAGACAAAGATCTAACAGTTTGGGAGTTTTTTTACATGTTCCTCTTCAACGTAGAAAATGATATTTACTGTAAAATGTCAAAATCTAACAGGTTTTTATTTGTTCGTCAATAATGAACTGGCTGAACTTGAATTAATCATTAAAAATTCTTCCCCATGTTTTGTCGGTGGGTCGTGGCCATTCATACCTATACAACCAGCATTTAAATGACTTAAACTCTAAATTGTTTAGAGCACAATTTTTTTTTATCTATTTAATTTTTACAGAATTATCTAACCTCTTAATTCAGAGTGCACCAGAATGATGCAATGGACTTAAAAATATATAAAATGTACTTCCAGGGGGGCCAGATCCGCCCCTAGAGGGTCAGACTGAGGTCCAACCACCATAGTCTCTGTGGGAAACACTGATATATGTATAATAACTATAACAGCCTTAGATGTCATAAGAAAAATGAGCGCAATTTCAACTATATTACGTCTCTGGATTTTTGTTTTTGTTATTTTTTCCAGATTATTTTGATTGATGTTCAATATATGATGTTTTAAATGTGACCACAACATGTATTCATTGTTGTTTTCTCTCCAGATAAATGTATTCATGGTAAAGGTAATTTTCACACTTTGCAAAGTTATCTAGCGGGCCGGTTCTGAGCCCACGAGCCATATGTTTCACACCCCTGCCTTACAGGATTTTTTTGGGGGCGGTAAAAAATGAACGCATAAACAAATCCAAGTGAATGTTTAAAGTGAAGTACTGTTTAAAGTAGGATGGAGCCACTGTGGTGATATTTGGATAATTTGGATAAGAGCGAGCAGAGATCTGGATGTGATGTTGGTGTTTACCCATAGTGGGGCAGGGAGGGGCAGGGAGGGGCGGGGAGGGGTGGGGAGGGGGCGACTGCTGCTACTAGTCCAGTACGGTGACCACTGACTCTAACAGGACAAAGACAAAGCATAAGAGCAGTGAGGTAATGTGTGAAAGAAAAAAGGGGAGAAAGGGCTAGAGCAGATTGGGACAAAAGCAGTGGAAGGGTAGAGAGAAAAGGTGAAAGGATGAAAGAAAGAACGGTGTACAAAAGAGAGGACGGACAAAAGAGAGGACGACAGATGATACAGGGAGGGGGGGAATGTGTGTGTTTTCTCTAAAAGCAAAACGAGGGAATTTAAGTTTCGGTTTCTAAATGTGTGGAAAAGCGAGAAAAAAAGAAAAGTGCAGGAATGATCAGAGCAGAGAGAGGGAGAGAGGAAATAAAACAAGAGTGGGCAAAGAAGAGGAATGCAGAAAATTAGTCTCCATCAAACCAAAAAGTATGGCGCTGTGGCTAACTTTAGGAGGGTGAAATGTGACTCAGGCATACAGAGCGGATGAATCATGAGTGGTTGGATTAGTTTAAAACAAATAACCCTCGAGCTCTTATAAAGTAGAGGATGAAACAGTTACTATACAGACATTTAGCTACCTAATAAGGCCTGTTTATACCAATGTGAACCAGATGCTTTCACTCTCTCTTTCTTCCTCTTTCTCTGTCTGATTGATGTACAGTACAGCTGCAGATGTCGGCATATCCTCGGGCAAAGAGCTCCACAGCTACGAGGCCTCAGGCTAACAAAAACTCTGAGTCACTGCCCTCTTTTATAGCCGTCGTCTTAACCATTACATACTGTTCAGGGTCAAATATAACCCATTTTTATATTTGAGAGCTGTAAAAACACCCTAATACATTTCTTTTAGGGGGGACTTTTCCTAATTTGACCCTGAATATACCAAAAAAAGGATCACATTTTTATTTTTGTGCAGCTGATTCAAATTTCTGTATATGTGAATGTCCTCATTTAACCTGTTTGCATCACCATTCAAACACGTTGTATTCTTCATATTCTATAAAATGTTCTCCTGGACAATATACCAGTGATAGTGAGTGTCTTCTTTCCATAGATAAACACTGTGTTTGCTCTCTTACAGCTTCATTAAGGATTAATCAGACATTTATGAATGACTGAGGGGGAATTTATGAGTATGAATTGATGTATGGGGCTAATTATGAGTCAGAACATGAACATTATGTAAGGGTTAAATCATGTTGCTTTTGGTGTGGCTCTAGAGATGGCAGTGTAGATTGACATGACATTTCCTACAGTGATTTATTGTTTCCACTGTATGAATCCTACTGACTTCTAGCACTAGGGCTGGGTAACATTAAAACATTATGATACCAGTACCAATCCAAGTACCCTTAAAGTGATACCAATACCATTTGAGCACTTAATTCAATACCCATTACACATTTTGTGCACTTGCTTTTATCCGGTGTAACAGGCATTGATTGATTGTGAGTAAGTCCATATGAATAGTCATATTTTCTAGCTCTGGGTGCAAAAAGGATCGATTGCAGGTATTGTTGGACGGGAGACGTTGTGATACTACTTGGTATCGTTACCCAGCCCTATCTAGCACTATAATCAGGTTCATCATATTCTAATCAACTTTCGTAAAACATTTTAGTATCCTAACATGTAAGGCTGCAACTTTTACTATCATTAATATCAGACATTCATTATTTTTTACCACTATTGTTTTATTGCTTGTGTATTTACTTACTATTTATAGTTCTTTACTCCTTTTATTGATGCTTTTTCTATTTTTATCCACTTGCTGCTGTAACACTGTAAATTTCCCCATCGTGGGACTAATAAAGGAATATCTTACGTTATCTTAACAGTAGCAGCAGCAGTAGGTGATACAATACCTGAGGTAACAACACATGTGGTAACAGTGGCAGATAACACTGCTAGCATTTAGGGTTGGGTATTTTTAAGGTATTCGTACCAAGTAGTATCGAAACGGCTCCCGTCAAACAATACCTGTAATTGATCCTTTTTGCACCCAGAGCTAGAAAATATGACTATTTGTACAGAACTTGCTCACAGCCAATCAACACAAGCGTTCTTCAATTAATAAATATTAATAATCTGAAGACTTTCAAAATGCATTTGTGTAGAAACCTAATCATTTAGATGTGGAGGAGTGGTGGCATGATGGGTATCCAATGAAGCACTCAGTTGGCATCAGTATCATTTCAAGGGTACTTGGATTGGTACTAGTATCTGTGTTTTGTAAATGATACCCAGCCCTATAGAGGACTAAATGCACCATGAAATATTCACATTTAAGAATCTGAAACCAGAGCATTTTGGCACGTTTCATAAAAAATCAAAGTAGCTGTCAATTCATTTTCTGAGTCAACTAATCGATACATGAACTGATTCTGTGTCCGAAATCACTCCCTGCCTACTTTATAGTGCTTCTACATTCACCCTCTGACATTTTGATTGAGTGTCTGAATGTTGAGTGTGTTAATATGTCCACTACATAACATTAGAGCTCTCACATGTTCCACAATAAAACTATAAAAGTAGCGTCCATCCATGTCATGTTTACTACTTTCTGCTAACAATCCCACCATGCCTCCACATTTTAAAAGACCGTCATGTGACTCTACAGCTGATGGTGACGACACAAAATGACGATTGTCTGAAATCTTGACTTGCTGCTCACCATTGAGAGAACTATAAGTAAGGAAGGAGTGAACGAGTGAATAACGGCGCAATTTTGCACACAGTCTAAATGTTGCAGCTCTATTAACATGCTACACTAAGATAGTCAACATGGTAAACATTACATTTGCCATATTAGCATTGTCATTTTGAGTATATTAGCACGCTGAACTTAGCAATTAGCTCTAATCATCACTGCACATCAGCTGGGCGATATGGGCAGAATCAAATATCACAATACTTTTGACCAAATACCTCAATATCGATATTTTGACCATATTGTAGGGTTGACTATCGTAGCTTTTACAAAATATTAACACAATGTGATTTTTGATAAATAATAATCAGTAATGTGGATATAATGACTAAGTGGATAAAAGCAGATAATAGAACAGTCTGTTGAGCTTAGAAAATTATATTTTGACTGTAGTTCAGCCTTTAAAAGCAGGAAAAGACACTTATCTCAAATCACTATAGAACAATATTCAAAATCTAAGACGGTATCTATAAAATATCACAGTATTGATATAATGTTGATTTATTGCCCAGCCCTAGCTGTTAGCATGGCTGTAGACTCAGTCTTGTTAGCTTATGGCCTCCCTAACTTTATAAGTTGTTTGAGTATTTGTTAAAATGATTTTGTATATTTTACTGTGTAATTCATATGGTAGTTTTTATTAGTGTGTGCTGTATTGACTGTTGTCCAGTTCCACTATAAACTCACCAGTAAAGTCAACTCAGATCAACTCCTCTCATTATGATATGGCTCAATATTAAAAACACAATAAACAACACTACATCATCACAAAGCCTTATGAATAACAATCTCCATGCCACCAACACCCATTACATCTGACAAGGCAAGCATAAACACTACTGTTGTGAAATAACTTACAACAACATGTCAATGCAACAGTGGGGAGCCTGAAAATTGAAATAGTTAACCTCATCTTTAGCTTCACTTCTTTTATCAGAGAGGCCCCTCAATAACCCACAGGTGGTCCTTGGTTGTCACATAATGCTCCCCTAAATGACCTAGATTATCAAAATGTGCACAGAAAACTGTCCTTTGTTCGGTTTAACCTATTTTTAAAGAAGTGATAGCATGAAACAGTTGGCTAAGAGGCAGTCACACCTGATAGTGAAGCATAATGACACAGCATGTTGAGTTAGCATTAGCGTTAAAATACAGCAAAAATAAAACATATTCCACCATAAACTTGTTGAATACTGATCCTAATAGTCAATACCTGCATCTTTGTTCCTTAACAACTTTAGGGATACTTTAATAAAATATGTATAAAGTAGCTGCAGCTAAAGCAGCTTTGCAAACATATAGTAAAATGCACTCAATACTCTCATGTTAAAGCATATATTAAGGTTATATAAGCAGTGTAACATGCTTTATTTTAGCAGCCTACTAACTTAACTATGTGTGTACTGTTTTAAAATGTAAGATAATGTTACTTTAAACACATAGGTAATACAATATGTATAAAGTAGCAGCTTAACAAAATACTAAAATACACTAAAGCCTATATTAAGTTAGTAAAAGCAGTCTAATATGCTTTATTTTAGCAGCTTATACTAACTTCAGCATGTGTGCACTGTTTTAAAATGTAAGATAACGTTACTTTAAGCAAATAGTTAACGGTGGCGACACAAACACACACAAAACAGCGGCTAAAAGTTACCAAAAAGCACATAAAAAAGGTGCATTCATGAGTCTTTCCACTTACCTCGGTATTTAGTGTGAGGTCTTTCGACACCGAGCAAAAACAAAACAACACAGCGGTCCGACCGAGCTGCAGCCGGGGAGGGTTATCTGTCAAACTCCGTCAATGATAGCAGATCCTCCTCCTACACACTTTAAACAAACATCTCCACGCTATGTTCAGCTCTTTCAAAAACTCTCACCGGTTCACAACGACTAAAAAAAACAATTTATGTGTTTCCACCTTAAGTAAAAAGTATGCAGCAGCTGGTGCTGGTGGTGGGAGGCATCGCTGTGTGGAGCTGAGGAAGCGAGACAGAGCGACGCTTGGTTGTGACAGCTCCGTCGTTACAGAGACGCTGACAGCAGTAGCAACGTCAAGCTAGCGTCACATACGTGGTGAGGACTTCCGGTGTTACGGTACATTTGGTGATCCGTTAGATTCTGTGACCTGCATCGTTGGAAGGAGAATAAGATAAGGCTACTCCCTACATCAAAGGGTGTTACAACAAAAAACAAGGGGTCAAAGTTTCAGAATTGTGACAAAAGAGCTTTATTCTATTTGTAAAAATTAAATAAAGGCAGATTTCACAGTTTTGTTTTTTGTTTTTTTTTCATATGTAGATGACTTTAGACCACTCAAGAATAGATGAAAAAACAGTAGGGGGACACAAATGGGATTTTGAAAAATGAGGGGTTAGGTTGGGTGGGGTCTAGTTCCCCCAGTCTTTGAAGGAGTATGAAAAAAATAAGATAGCTACTAGAGATAGATACCCTATATACAATTTAAAAAAAAACAATAAATAATAATAAAAACTACGTCCTGCCCAACAGCAATGCCGAACTTAGTTTAGTACCAATGCCGGTGTTACTAGGCCTATATATGGAGATTCTGTGATCTGCAGTGTTGGAAGTAGCCACATCCTTTATTTAAGTAAAAGTCATCTGATAGTTTAAATAAAATTAAAGTACATCATTAATAGGCCTACTGATGAGTCAACACATAAGCAGATACAGCCTGATTTTCTGCACAATTAGTAGGCTACTTATAACCTACTGTAGCTCTTTAAGTCATTTTAGCTGGTAATACTTTACTTAAGTATGATTGTAAATGCAATTTTTACCCTTTTTTACTTGTAATGAGGTATTTTTACATTATGGTACTGACACTTCTTTCAGCATTGCAGGTCACACATTCTGATGGGTCACAAAATACGGCGTAACACCAGCAAGTGTTGCTGTTGGACAGAAAGTAGTTTTCCCCCCTTTTTTCTTATTAATTGTTTTTACTGGTTTAGGTGGTATCTTATTCTTATTCATTCTGACTCTTTTTATTAATGTTGTTCTCATTCATTGATGATTATGATGAGTATTTTTTTTTATAATCCCAAACAATAACATTTTGAGAATATTATTAGTTTACAACACACATACAAAATTGCATAGGCTACACACAATGATTAACACACTGACCCACACACTCTCTCTCTTCAATTCAATCATACATAAAGTACACAATAGGTGCACATACATCTAAATTATTGTTATTATTATTATTATTATTAGCCTATTATTACAACAGGAAGACAATGTAGACGTAGTAGTAGTATGCCTCTCTAGTTTAATTTTTTTAAATATTATTTTTTTTAGGATGAACATTTTTTTAAAACCAGGAAATAGTTGTTTTTTGTACACGATCACAGATGTGATGTTGGACACTTTTAAACTGTTTCCGGTTTCGTTCCACGGTGAAACACGGTGCGCCCCAAGTGGTGAACATTTAGAGTTATTCCCCTCAGCTGCTGTTCCTGCCTGCTGACACTAGGTGGAGCCACCTGAACATGAATAACAAACTGAACAGCTGAAAAGGCCTATCACACAGTTTAAAGATCCTAAAGCACCTTTTAATTGGCAATTTAACTTCTAAGGCCAAAGTAAAATCATAACTTGAAATTCTATTATTATCCAAATTACAGGATGAGAGGTGAATAAATGGATGACACGCTTAACCCAAAACTCTCAACCAAGTTAGCAAATCCTGCAGGATTGCCTGCAACGCTAAAGCTGCTCAGACACCCAGGATTTTTTTTTAAAATGATGTTGCTCTCCAAAGATTCAGCAGGGTTTTTATTATATCCAGAGTCATAAAAACTCTTGGACATCACAGAATTGGTTCATTTCAGAGAGAAAAACCCTCCAAGCCATTAAATGATGGTGATGCCTGGAGGTCAGAGAAATTGGGCTTCTACCAAAAAACAAACAAACAAAACAAATATGGACACAAACACAGATAAAGGTCGATGAAGAATGGATACAAACAATATTAATATAGCAGTGATGTGGTGATATTAACTTTGTGTACTAAGCTCTTTCATATTTTTGTATTGAGCATGTGAAATATCTCATCTCATAATTTCATGCCAGATAAAATGTCTGCTTTGGAGTGTCTGTGTTTGCGTGTGTGCGTGTGTTTGTGTGTGTGTGTGTGTGTGTGTCTGTATCTAAGAGTTGAGGAGCCTGTATAAAGTGTTTGTTGGGTGAGGAGGATAATGTAATATCTGTGATAACAACTGAATGTGATTGTACATAACTTTGTGGATGGGCAATTTAAGCAAGATTCAATTCATATAATTTAATTTCTAGATGGAATGATAACTATGTTGAAAGGTTGTATGTATTGTGCCCAGACCCTTCATTCACTTCAATAACAAATCATTATAAATAACAATGAGAACAGGAATAATACAATGATAATAAATAACTTACTGCCTCAGTTATTGATTTGACCTTTTAGATTATGTTTAAAATGGCAGATGAGCATGAGGAGAAAATGGACATGCGACTTTTTGGGATGAAAACCTCCGTACTGCTTATTCATCATGATCCATGACTGCCTTTCATATTAAACCTTATATCCTTGCATCAGTGCACATTATTTACCTGTCTTGTCTGACATCTACTGTATAGCTATGATCATGACTTATGATTATAGCTATAGCTTAACATAACTCCATAACCACGCTGATATATGGTTACGACTCATAAGCATATATCAGCGTCTAGCAAGTAGCTGTAAGGTTTGCTGTGTGTCTGCTGGATGTATGACTTCTGGAAAATCTGTGGAAGAAAATCTGGAAAATTAGCCATGTCATTTATATAGTTGAAATATATAGGTTGGTAGAGGTCCACAAGTTGATGAGTAATACTAATTGCAAAGTAACTACGAGGAAAAGTACAGGTTTGTTTATACATACGTATATGTATATGTACACACACACACACACACACACACACACACACACACACACACATATATATATATACAGGTAAAGCTCTCATACAAAGAAGGCAGGTTTTAGAAGTGTTGTCTCAGTCTGTTCACCACATGTGAGGGATCAACCCCCCCAAAACACAACAAAATGCTTTTAAAAGAAACCCTCAAGACTTACTCTTTGTGGGATTGCAAGCAGCCCAAAATAAACCCAATCTGACCTTATCACTGGGCAGACAAGGTCCAGGCAAGGGGGGGAGGGAGGGAGACGGATAATTCTTTTTTTTCCAATGGGTCATTTTAGGGGAAAAAAAAGAGCTCAGAAATGCAGCTGGTATGTCCGGATTCTTCCATATTTGATAAATAATTTCAGAAGGTCTGGAGACTATCAGCAGCACAGGCAGAACCCCTGACCTCCGAGCCTCACCGGCATAATGTGTGTGTATGTATTGTGCATGTATGTGTGTGTATTTACGCCTGTTGAACCCATTGTCTCCGAGTCTGTTATCATTATGCAGCAGTTTCCTCCGGTTGGGGTGAGGGAGAAGGGGACAGAGAAATAGGAATACACTCAATCATCAGTTGCTCAACAATGAGGAGTCTATAAAGTTGACAAGCGCATCACTCCTGAGGCCAATTCCATGACTTTCAACAGAATTTTTTTTTGCACTCTTTCATGTCTGGCATTTCCCTCCTCTCTTCAGTTTTTCAGTTTAACACCCGCAACACACACACTGACACACACACACACACACAGACTCCCACCCTGCTTATCTACCAAGCTGGTGCCCCAGACACAACCACAGTACACAAACAAACAGCTGACGTCATGGGCACGCGCACACACACACACACACACACACACACATACACACACACACAAAGGCTTTCCCATTTCTGGCCTGAAGTCACCGAGTTGGAATGTGATCAAAAATAGAGTGAGAGTGAAATGTGTGTGTACGTGGGGGGCTGTTTGTTATTCAGTCGAGGAGAGTAACACACAGAAAAAAGGAGGGAGAATGGAGGGAGAAGGAGGGCAAGAGAGAGTGAACTCTTTAAACAGACATGGTTATACCCACAGACGGTGACACACACTGTCCACACTCACAGACGTACACATAAACACACTCTCTCTTAGTCACCAGCTATTATCAAAGCCTAGTAGACAGCTCTAAACCAGCCACTGTATGCATTCACTGTACTGCAGGTGTGTACATACACTTCACATTATGCAATGTTCAATTATTTACACAACTTTGTTTTTTCTTTTTAAAAGTCTGATACCTGGATTTATAGGTTTTGTTGCTGAACAGGGACATTCATTCAGCCAGCTCATGTGTGTGTCACTCAACTACATATATAGTTATACTATCTTTTATAAGCACTTTTTATCTATCTATCTATCTATCTATCTATCTATCTATCTATCTATCTATCTATCTATCTATCTATCTATCTATTTATCGATCTCTCTCTCTCTTTCTCTCTCTCTCTATCTCTCTCTCTCTCTTTCTCCCTCTCTCTATCTATGTATCTATCGATCGCTCTCTTTCTCTCTCTCTGTATCTATCTATCTATCTATCTATCTCTCTCTCTCTCTCTCTCTCTCTCTCTTTCTCTATCTATCTATCTATCTATCTATCTATCTATCTATCTATCTATCTATCTATCTATCTATGATGATAAATGATAAAATATAGTTTACCTTGAGGGGAACTGAAGGCCTTTCCCTTTTCCATACTACACACTAATAGTATGTACAGTATATACTCATTGTGAAACTATATTATTATTAAGTATACAAGAAATATTTAACATTTATTTCATGCTGATTTGTACAGAGACATCAAAGCATCAAATAATGCCACATTCAGCATTTATAGCTTAAACCAGTTTACCCACTTAGTACTACTGGGAAGTGATGCAATGTGTGCGTCAATGTAATCCTTTCTTGCCAATTAAACCTCACAAAGAGAAACCAAAAAGTGTTTCCAGAAGATTGAACACTTGTTTTTTTGGCTTCACATGACTTTCTTGGATCTATTTTGAATTAATGTTTTTGCAGGAAGCTCCTCTATTTCCTTTATACATTACAGTGTGGGAAAGCAGCATACTCAAATGAACTTTAGTGCTAACTTTTTGAGTCACCTCATTGGAATGTAACTCACTTTAAAAACCGCTTGTCCAAAACCTGTGTGTAGTAAGGAATGTATTGAAACAGGAACATAACCTAAAGGTGATTGAAAGGAGGAAGTGGGACTTTAAAAATGCTTTATGAGCACCGGCAGTGGTAGCTGTAAATATTTGCAGTAGTGTAGTAGCACAAAAGAGCAAAGCAGTGACCTCTTAGACAGACTTATTGCAAAGGTGTGCGTTGGATATGTTGCACTGCATAGAGTATGTCGTGTAAGTGAAGCACTCAACCTCACTGTCTGCCTGATCTGGCTTCGCTTCATTTATTCTAGGTCACATTCACTAAATATTTTATGGTGCAAGTCTGGTGAGAAGCTTAAATTTAGCTGGTTAAATCTGGGATGGGGTCCAGACATCTACGGTTACCACCTGAGTGTTTATGGTGTAACAATCATGCTGTCCTGCTGAAATGTTTGTGAGCAAGAAGCCACAACTGAGCCCACTCTCACTTTATGATGAATCTACCAGGAGATAAGAATGAGAGTTGAGAATTAGTCAACTTTTTTTTTTTTTTAACTTTTTGTCACATTAAGAGGCCAACACTAACCCCCATCAGAGGCTCCACATGCAAAGTCGTGCCTAACAATCATTTTCCCTTATTTGGTTATTATCAGAGAACGTCAAGAGGTTGAAGATAAGTCAGTACTTTGACAAGAAATATAAATCTATGGGAACAAAAACAGAAAAAGACGATAAACTGATATCATAGCAGTATTTTCTTTCCTGTTCACCTTGTGCCTCTTAAAAAAAACAACATACATTTCCTATGATGAGAGCTTTTATGATTTTAAACTGACTGTAAAGCGTCATTGGAGTTCCCCTAATGAAGGCAATGAAGAAACTGACAATTAATTGTTGATAAAGTTGCCATGGTAACCGGTGTCTTTGTTTTATTTTCTAAAGAACTGTCCAGACTTTCATGAGAAAGCTTTAAGGGCATTTCCAGCCTCAAATCTGTTTTCCTGAGAGGAAGATGACAACGTATGACCTTTGTAGTTTTTGGAATGTGCATAAACAGGATGGATTTTCCTCCGTAGCAGCCAACACGCATTTATACAAGACAGTGTACTTAAAAGGTTGGGTCGCCTAAATTACATAAAATAAATCATTTTCTCACTACATTTAATGACTATTTATGTCCCTGCTTTTACTCTCGAATAAAGAGATAGTCCCCATTAAAAGTGTTGGCAACATTTGGTTCATTATTTCTAGATTGGGACGTTGCTGTAATTGTATAAAAGAGCGATTTTTCATTTTTTACAACCCTCTCTTCATCCCAAATCTATTCATATCAAAGATGTATAGTTTACTGAGAAGAAAATGTAGGTGAAAAGCAAAGAAAGTAAGATGATGCACAATATAGGTCACAAGTACAACTCAACTTTATGACATCACCAACAGCACAGCACACATTTTAATCTGTTGAGCCACACAGTGTGGCCCCGTGGGGTCAATCTTAAGCTACCCTGAGACCAGTGTGACAGCAGCATACCACAGGTTTAATCCTCTCTCAGTCCAGCAGGACACTGAGCTCATTGCAGTGATGTCATCAAGGTGAGTCACAGATGTCTGTAAGAGTGAGGGCTGCGGTTCGAAGGAGACGTGCACCTGTGGCAAGCTGCATTGCCACGGAGCCGCATACCTTTGTTGTCTTCCTGTGGAAACATAAATTCGTTGAGGGACTCACCAACTATTAGGTTTAAATGGTCACCAAAGACCAAAAGCAACTATGACTAATAATGACGGCTATTTTCTGTGGAACCAAAGCCTCTTATAAATGATTCCACTGTGTCATGAACCTCTATTGTTGTCTAAACTACTGAAAAACACATCAGTGACTCACACTTACATGTTCTTTCATTACCATGATCACGGGCACTATAGTTTACTTCAAATCAATCATACACCATCCTGCTGTGGCAATTACTTGCTAGTGCAACAAGTCCTGAAAATAGTCAAAAAGCACATTGCCCAAAACTATAATACACACCAGTTATAGGAAATCATTAACTATTTCTTAAAAATGAAACTCTACGTCTGTGGTCTGTTTTTAAAGATTTGTATCTTCAGTAGGAACCACCTGGCTTCAGGCTTGTAGCCACATTTAAGGTGGGAAAGTCAGAAAGCACTGAGAGATAGAATAACACATTACTGTTATGTGAGATTCATTAGCAAGAAAAAAATCTAGGATATCACTAGCTTTATTGTTTAAGATTAGGTAAGTGTAAGGCTGCAGGGAATACATTTAAGTGTATTTAACATTCTCCTAAGTGAGCGTATGTGTGGGCAGAGGTACAGACAGATTCTGACATAAAATATCAGACATTACACATAGTTATGTGGTTTTATGTCTCACAGACAGACTGATATACAAAAGGAGACAGTGTGTGTATGTGCGTTTGTATGTGTGCTGCAGTAAGGCCAGTAAGTTGCTGTCACATATTGTCACTTATTAACCAAAGCTTCCCTGCAGTCTCGCCTGTGGCGAATTCTTTATCAGTGACATCACAGGTGGTCCACAGACAGTTTCAGGCAGCCAGCGGAAAGACTCCTTAAAAGGAGAGCTGTGTTGTTTTTCGTTTCGGTCCACCACCGTCAAACAACATCATCTCCACTTCCTTAGATTGTCTTGAGGATGAGTTGGCCGGTAGTCTAGGGCAGGTTATTGCATTGTTATTCCACAGCCATTGACTGTGAGAGTAATTAACCACATATGCATGAGTGTTATTCTTCAATCAAGTGAGTGGGTGTCAAGTCTTAGTCTTCTTTTAGCGGCCACCACATCCTCAGTCTACACTGTCAGGAATAGAACAGCTTAATCATTACATTCATTTTAGCATCAGTGTCAATGTCAAGTTTTACCAAACATAGTAATAGTAATACAATCATACGTTTTTGATCACAGTAATCATTCCTCCTGTTCTTACTGACCATTAGATGATCCCCTCCATAGATATACATTCTTTTTACTAACAAAATTCCTCTTTGTGTTTTAACGGTCAGTGTTTTCCTGTTGAGGAAAGAGGGAATTTGACACTAAAAAGACTAAAAAGTAACTTTGTAAGCTATTGAATTGATTTGAATAATTTAGTCTTCTGAAGTCTCATATTAGCTTTAAATAAACTTTGACAAGCATTTTTGTACAGCAGGAGGACTGTGGACTTTGTCTCCTGTTACTTACATTGAAAGTGCATTATGTGGGGATCTTGTGAGTATAAACAGAACAAGTGATTAGATTTGTCAATGTTTGTTTGGGCACCTGCTTATTGTTCTAGGACAGACCTGGAAAACTGCAAACCTGACATTTAACTCACCAAAATTTTTAATCTGATTTGAACTGTGGAGCTTCCTGATTTTCTTATTTTTAAACTGAGGTGACATGCAACTCCAGTAGGTCATTATTTACAGACAGATATGGCTTTTTGGAGGGCTGGATTATTATCTCAATCTGACATTGTGTCTTCTTTATAACCCTGCAGCAATTAGTGCATGACAAACCTTTCTAAGGTTATGTTTGGGCACTCAAATCACTTCCTTGTAAACATTAAAAGGTGAAAGTCACATTTTATCTCCTTAATTTAACATGTCAGTGGGGGAAACTTCATGAATCATAGCAGATAATGACAGGCTGTGTGCCAGGGTTGCATCATAATAAAACTGTTATAGTCTGTCAATGATATGAAGGCCGTACAGTGTGTAACGATGGATACAGACGTGTCAATAGACATACACACAGACGATGATTTGGACATATCCGCACAAGGAGCAGTGGGTAATAAAGAGACAAGTTTAGAAAATTAAAGGGAAAATGTGACATGATGTGTACTTCATTTAACCAGACAAGCTGACTAAGGGAAGATTTTTCTGTTTTATAGTCATGACCCGAGGGAAAAGATAACTTACATTCTTGGAATCTGCCTGGTAAAACCACAGCCTCCTGCTGACAGCTAATGGGGCAGCTGCAGGATTTGGTGCCTTGCTCAATAGCAGCAGAGTCTTTAAGCAGGTAGAGGTCACTTATCCCTCCACTTATTTAACTTGTCAAGAGATTTGAACCCGCATCCGTTCATTTGAAAGTCCGCTTCTCAAACTATCAACAGCTGTTCCTTTGTATGTGCCGGTTATTTGTGTTTAAGTATTTGTTTGTGGATGAATAGACGTGTGCAAGTGTGTGCATGCATAAATGTGGTTGGGTGTGTTTCTCAGCATATGAGCACAAGTATGATGGTATCCACATTTACAAAACCATGCATGCATTTGTATCCCCACCTGGGTGCTGCAGACACCACAAATCTTCACTCCTCACCTCCTCACCGCACCAAACAGAGTCTCCCTCTGAGCTCATGTCTGGAGCTCTGCCCACCTCCTGTCTGAAAAAGGATAATACAGCAACAATGCCTTTATCTGTTTATAGACGGCCTCTATTAAATAATTAACTCATTATTCTTCATTAAGTTTTAATTTGTGAGCAATTAGCTGAGAGGGAACTAATAGCGCTTAATGTCTTTTGGAAAAATGGTCTTACTAATCTCCTGATTATATAACTTAACATTAACTCCGTACTGTTTCTTCACCCCCAAAACAATGGCCACCCTCATTTATTTAAAAATGGGATTGAACAGGATTGTAACTCCTCAGGATAGTTTATTGTACAGGTGTGTCTGACATAGTAACCCAATATCACCTAAATGCTTAAAAATGCCACAATAGGAGAATGAAATGTCTTAATTTATAATGACAGACTAATGATTTTTCTATCCATGTTATGTTCATGTGTGTATTTGAATGTGTGTATGTGAAAACTTAGGATGAGGATGTCTGAAGTAGGGCTGAACCCAGAAAACAGGATCCACCCAGAGAGACTCACGCAAGCCTATCAATGGATCCATTGATACATGAAAGGCCACGATGGATGGAGGGAGTGTGTGAGAGTGAGTGTGTGTCAGAGGGTATGAGAGGAGGAGATTTATGAGAACAAATCCCCCAGATGTAGAGTGTGAGGCAAGCTTCAGACATTCATGTTTGCCCGGGTCATGACCTCGGCGAGAGTTTGATTTTTCCATGACCTGCAGACATTAGACACATGTTTTCCTGCTGCTAAAACCATTTGACTGTCTCTTTTTTCTCCGATCCCTCTTTCATCTTTCATGCCTTTATTTTGTTATTCATTTCTTATTGAAGTTACTCAATGGGACAATCAACTTCATGTATTCACCAGTGCTCCACTGAATCCTGCATAAACAGCTGACGGCTGACACAGATTGTTGTGTTTTGATTCAGTGTTGCACATCTCTGACTGATACACACTGTGATGTACTGGAGGCTCTGCAAAAGTTTTAAATACATTGGTCTGATAGAAATTGTACTCTTTCTAAATCATGTAACGCTTTTAAAAGAAAGCATTCAACAGTGTTTTGAGTCATTTGGAGGCAGAGATCATGTTTTGGGCACATGAGCACCCATTCTCATCATTTTCTACTGCTTTTCATCCAGGACACTCACTCTTTGAACTGCTGCCCTCAGACAAATGCTTCAGGCAAAATTACACACTAACAGATGTTTTTATGCTAAAGCCATAAATGTACTAAACTGCAATAATTCATGGCTTTTTAAGGACCTCATCTCAATTTCGTTGTACAATGACAATGAAGACATTCTGTTCTTCTCTACATCCACAAGTGTGATCATCTCATCCGCTCAGAGACAACAGGCAGTGAACATTCATTTACCATCAAAAACTGCCTTGTGTTTTAAATGCATTCAATTAAATCATTAACAGAATGATTCATTAATCATTAAAAAGAAATGCTTAATGCTATGTTAATGTTAACACTCTCTCTGCTGCCAGAAACATAAACACACACAAGTCACCTCATGCATACCAGGACAGACTATTTGCGGTCTAGCACACACACAATTTCACATACAGTATGTCATATTATTTTAGTGTCTGAGTGGTAAATGTGTAACTTATGCATTATTTAAGGCTCTCAAAAGTGAATACATTGAATGAAAAATGTAGTCTTCATAGCATTTATACCATAATTCACATGTGTTTGATGTGTAAAGACAGATATAGCATTAGTGTTAGTAATGGTGCAAAGTGATGATAGTTCACTAAACAGTAAATGGTGGTTTCAACATGTAACTGTGAAGAATTACAGCATGTAAGTCACCCACGTTTATCTCCATGCATGAAGCTGACTGTAAGACTAAAACGTTAGCCGTAATGCTGCTACAGGTAGCTAGTTCCTGTGTTTACTTTCATTGTCAGATGCTCATATGCGGCAATCATGAGCACTTTTAGTGGATGTACTTTGATGGGTGCAGCTGACGCATTTTACAGCTGCCAGCTGAAGCATTCTTGCTTAATACTGGATCAATTCCAAAAATGTTTGTAACCATTAGTCACCAAAATGATGACAAAATGGGAAGTTCCCATTTAAGCGTTCTTTAAAGGGCTTAATGAGCAAGAGAGTGATTTTGCGTGTTAACAGCTATTTTACTGTACAATCAGCTTTTATTACATGGAGCTTCTGGGCTGAATGAATATAGGTTGAACCATTATCCCAATAGTGCATAACTCAGAGATAGACAGAAGTTAAACAGACATTTATTTTTGTCAAAACATGTTGATTTATCACAGTAAAGACCACTTTGCTTTACATCCACCATAAAGATGAATATTCACTTTCTGAAACCAGTTTGAAAATTCAGGATTGACTGTGTACTCTCTGTCTCCTTTTCACTTTCTTGTCCTGCCCTGTCTGTCACCTTTTTCAGATCAGTCATCATCAGGGTTCCTTTTAACTTTGTATTTGTCTGTGCTAACTCTTCCACAGTAAAACGCTCCCGTCTGTGTATGGGAACAGCTGTCTGTGTTTTGATTTTCACTTGTTGCACCGTGTTTCATTGCTACCTGAACTGTGGCTGACACTCCGTTTTCATCCGGAACACCTCTGCACAAAAGACACACACACACACACACACACACACACACACACACACACACACACACACACACACACACACATTACTGACATGCCACATAAAAGATAAGACTAAATGATATATGTCAGCTGAGATTTCTCTTTATTTGTCTGAGCATGTGTGTGTTTTATCTGCTCTTAATCTAGAAACTCAGTTAATATCAAAAGTATTTCCGTATTTGGGGAAAGGGTTCATTATATAAACTGTGCTCATAAAAGTGCAGTTATTTGCACTTAATTGTAATAGAGATGTGTCCTCCAGATAGACTTAACAGTTTTTCTGAGTCTATATCACAATTTGTGGAAAACACTTCAAACACCATTTTTTAACATAACCGCATTATCTAACTATTACAGTAAGTTGTTGGTAAAGTGTAGTCAGTGATGTGTAAGTCGCCCACGTTTTCCTAGTCATTTAATCCCTTGAGAAAGTGACTTCAAGTATTTTCATTAGTTGAACAGATGTGAAACACTCCTGGATGACTCATTAGCAAAAAAAAAAATCACTTCACTTCTTCAACTTCTTAAAAAATATATTTTTTTAATTAAAAAAAGTCAAATTTACAAGACAATGTACATAAAACATTTTGTGAGAGAAATAAATAACCACCACCTCGTCCAAATATGGTCACTTATGGCAGCAATCAAAGCAGACATAAGACATAAGAGTGACTTTATGTTCATATATTTTATAAATGTGGGTAGAAATTATTATGTCAAACACAGCTATCATTTAATATTTGTTGAGAACAATAAAAGAAAGAAAGAAGAACACACAAACAGCTTTGTAGGTGGAAGGAAGCAGGTGGGGAGGAAGGGGTAAATCCTTGATTTACGGGATACGGTCCAGTTCTCTCTGTGTGTGTGTGTGTGTGTGTGTGTGTGTGTGTGTGTGTGTGTGTGTGTGTGTGTGTGTATGTGTGTGTGTGTGTGTGTGTGTGTGTGTGTGTGTGTGTGTGCACGTGAGTGTGCCACAGATCACACTGTTCCTCTAGCCTCAGGAATGACTAGCAAACGGATATTACTTTTTTTTTTGTTGCCTATATCTGTTTATGTGAGGAATGATAATAAGATTCTTGCTTTACATCAAACAGTCGACTCTGGCCGCCGCAGAAAAGTACCCGAACTTCCCGTAAAGCCTTTATTTATGGCATTAAAACGTAAGACGAAACTTTAATGATTCTCATAAGGGAATTAGGCTGTCGCAACAGCAAACAGAATCATGAGACATCAAAGTACATCAGAATATTATGATAAGACGTAAGACCACAGCAAGAGAAGGTAATTTCAACATATACCAGTTACAACATTACAACAGATTAAGGACAGTATTTTGATCCTCTTTCTTTTTTTTCTTTCTTTCGTGCATTCTTTCTTTCTTTCTTTCTCTCTGATGCTAAGCTCTGTTTCTTAATTTTATTCTTAATGTGGATTACACTTATGTAACTGTGTTGTCAACAGTCAGAACAAAGCATATGGAGTTGTGGTTTTTGGATACAGTAAATTCAACAAGATTTCTACATAGTTTCAATTTCAAATGCATGATTGGTTCATTCAGCCAGATGACCGAACTGTATGAATATAATTAGCTTCACATACAACCATGGAAATAAGGTCAATCATTAATCTTTATATTTATAAAACTTTAACAGAGCTCAAAAAAGTGATATATCCTAATAAAAAATAAGGTTAATGTGCCAAGCGGAAACAATGAGGGCTAATGTGCCCAGCAAGCAATATCATTATTAAGAATGGGTGCCATCCTTAAAGCGATGGTTCGGCGTAATTTCGACCTAGCGTCATATGCACCATGAGGTCTATCTAAACACCACCTCAGCCGTTTATTTTCATTTGGTTGGACAATAGTGGAGTTAGAGCCATCAGCTGAATGGCTTAGTACAGGAGCTAACGGGACCACTAGTGTATCTCACTTACCTGATGGCTTTTACTCTGCGGCTACTGCTAAAGCTGTAAACATGGTCAAAATATTGCACGATCACGCACAAATCTCTAGATGTGCTGTGCAGGATCTCGCAGTATTTCAGTGATTGCGCAATATTTCTACGATGTTTACAGCTTTAGCATTAGCAGTAGAGTAAATGCCATCAGGTAAGTGTGTATTTTAATAAACTCCTGGTGTACTTACAAACTTTCCAATGCATCGATTTATGAGTAAAGACCCTATTTGTACTACTGTAGAAGTTTGATAACAATCCAGGCATTATTAGTGGGGTCATTTACCAGATACACTGGTGGTCCCGTTAGCGCCTGTGCTAAGCCATTCGGCTGATGGCTCTAACTTCACTATTTTCCGACCAAATGAAAATGAACGGCTGAGGTGGTGTTTAGATAGACCTCATGGTGCATATGATGCTAGGTCGAAATTACGCCGAGCCATCACTTTAAGCCTACTATTTCATTCCCATCACACATCCATGATTCACCCCCTCAAAAGTTCAACAGTGTTGGTTTATGGCAGTTTGCCATTAGTAAAAAAAAAGTAACCAAAGTGAACCATCAACCATGGAAAGCTAGCACAAATTTAGGCCTACTTTGGTGCAAAATGACCCACCCTTGACCTAAACATTCAACATGTAGGTGAGGGCAGGTTTAAAACATTAAAACATTACAAAATCTGCTCTTGTAATGTAGTTTAAATCAAAACAGCTCAGTGATGGCATGAGAAATGGGAATTTTCCAAGAAGTGTCGGATTAGTTACTCCGTGCTGGGTAAGCATGGGAATGGGAGGGTTGGATGCATGGATGGAGTAATGTAAGCAGAGGTCAGGGATTAGGTAAGCAGCAGAGTGAAGGATTTCCAGACGGGAGAGTAATCTAGACGTGTCGATATTCATCCTCTGGGGAGGGTTGAGGGGAGTGGGGGTGGGGGGGGGTAGAGAAAAAAAAAGAAAAAAAAACGGACGAGGAGATTATCTTGATGATGATTGCGTAATCTCAGTGTGTGTGTGTGTGTGGGTGTGTATGTATGTGTTATGGTGAGCAGACGGCACAATTAGTCATTCAGTCAGTCATACCCTCGGGCTGCGACCAGACACACACACACACGCGTCACTTCAGGCATGCAGCTACAGAGCTACATACACACTTTTACACACTCCAAACTATTGATGAAAGACCTGCGGCGATACTTTCTTAACTGTGGTTTATTGGATTGGATTTTCCCCTTTTTACTCAATCTCTCTCTCTCTCTTTTTGTCCCCATGTTTCCTCTTCACCTCTTTTTTCTCTTTTCTTCTTACCTGAGTCCTCCTCACTGCTCCCTGCTTACCTTCTGCATACCGTCTTCCATCCACTTTCCTTGCCCTCTTTCGTCATTTCTTCCCTTCCTCCTTCCCCCCATTCCTTCCTCCTTCCATCCCTTCAGTTTTTCTTTTCCTTCTTTCATCCTCATTACATTCTTTGCTGCTTCTCTCCTTGCCCCATCTGCCTTCTGTCATTCCTCTTCATCACTCGCTTGTTCTTTCTTCCTAGCCTTTGTTCCCTTTGACAGATTTTTCTTCACTCCCACTCCACCTTTCCTCCTTTTTATCATTACATCTCTCCTCTCCTCTCTCTTGTCCTGTCATCCTGTCTTCTTTCTACTCTCCTGTCATGCCTTCATCCTCCCATTCCCACTTTTTTTTATTATCGTAAGTCAATCCATTTCTCTATTCTTCCCTCGTCAGTTCATCCATCTATCTTGTGTCTTAACTCAACAACCAGTCATGTTTCTTCTAGAAATCTAAACCACTGTAATCCAATTAAAGGAATTATCAAATTATCTGGCTAGACTTATGATGTCACTCATTTTCACCATCTTTTTCCCAGCACTCCACTCCTCTTCTTCCTTCCCTCCTCCGCCTTCCCTCCTTCTTCCACACGTTCACACACTTGTCAGGGGTTTAATTAGTGATGTCAGTGCATTTGAATCCCTTCTTTTCTTCCATTGTCTCAGTGCTGCAAATTCCCCCCCATCTGTTATATTGGAATAGTCTTTTCCATAACCTACAATGGACCATTAAACACTGGTGTCTGTATTTGTGTGTGTGTGTGTGTGTGTGTGTGTGTCTATTTAGGAACATTTGCCTCATCCACCTACTGAAAAAAGACTATTTAAGATGTATGTGTGTGTGTTTGTGTGTGTCTACACGAAGGGTAGATATTAACTGTCTTGCGGGTAAACATGTCCTTTGCTACTTGATTATACGCCATTAACACTGGAAATTATGGGGATAAATACACAATCAGTACAGGCTGTTTTTCACCTTGTTTTTTCAATTATTTTCACTGAGGCATGAAATATTCACATTAAAAATGCAACTATGAAAATGCAATTTCCTCTAAGGTCATCATAATTTACAAGAATTCCATTAAGATCTGAGCTGTGTTTGAGTTTTTAATCATAAAACAATACTATCACAAAGCCTTATAGGTGAGGTATGATTTCATACAACTGGATCTTTTTAAAGTTATTTTCTATCAGTAATAATGTCATTATACTCAACATTGCTGAGATCTGGAAACAACATGATTTAAAATCATATGAATATGCTGATTTTAAACAAGCCCCAGTATAGAAAATTAATAAGAAATAAAAAATTACCCAAACTGAATAGCGATAGTGTAACAATCCCAAGTCTTCCCCAGACAAGAACATCATTACAAATCTGCAAGACCGTGTCTTACGTTCAGTGTTTTCATCTGATGCCAACATTTTTTAAATTCTCATACCAGCTACGGTATGAGCAAGATAAGGGAAAGATTGTTTTTATTGGAAATAATTAAATGATGTTAAGGTAGATATGGCAACCAAAAGACTTGCTTAACATGGGGGTTAGATCACGGGTAATACAAAGTAATTGAACTTTGGTCTTCTGCATGAAAACTGGACTCACTACACCCAACACCTTGACCTCCACACCCTTACTTTCAACCTAAACTCACTACACTAGATTTATCCAGTATGGATGTAATTCAAACACCATGATCCACTGTGTCATGATAATGTAACACACAGCATAATGATATCAAGTTGTCAAATGTACAAGCTTGACAGGGATTAGTTGGTGGTCAGTTCTTCAGTAAAGTTTAGTTAGGATGCACCACATGTTTATGGTTATATTAAGAACATGTCAACAGTCAACATGGCGTCAGAAGTGGAAATTTTTCTGGAAAAAGCCACGAGTGTTTGTCAACCATTGGAAAGTAACAAGGCACAACTGAAACAGATGGGCGAGGAAGATAAGCAAACATGTGGATGTTTTAAAAAGAAAAACAAAGCACTAAAAAATGAATCAAACAATAGTATTACACACTGTACTTCATAATTGTACAGTGACATAGTTTCCTGACCATGCACTCACTATTTTACCATTTGAATTGACTCAATAGACTCAAGTCCCGACTTCTAAATATATTGAGTATTTCGAGTTTTCACTTTTTGGGCATTGCTCTCTGGTACAAGTCCTCAAGCCTCAGGTGGTGTTTGGTATTCTTTGGCATATGGGCAGCAGCAGATCAGCATGTACGGGACGTGTCGAGTGCAGCAAGCCTGTACGAGAGCTGGTATCAGTATCAGTCTAGTTTACAGGTTTTAGGTTTAGTATACTGGACGGTCTTGGCACAGCAGTGAGACGAGTGCATACAGTTACAGATATTGGAGGGACAAACCAGCACTTCTTAAAGCAGCTAAAAGTTCAGTCAGAAAAACCTGTCTTCGCATGCTGTAGTTTTATTTCTAATGCCTTTCACGTCTCTCAGGCATGCTCACTCATAATTTCCTTTGCTGTCATTATCTGTCAAATGAGCTATCAGCTGTTCACATCAGCTGGTCACGTTTATCCAATAGCACGGGGACACACCTCCATTGTCAGCCTCTCGCTGTGTGGCTGTCTTTTTTAAATATGTTGGTCTCCCTCTCTGCTTTGGTGCTTTCACGCTGCTATTATGTAGCCTCCACCACCACCACCACCACCAGTCTTTGCTTCCATCACTTCATCACTTCATCAATCTAATCAGTCACCACCAGCGTCTGGACTCCATTCGGGCGGGGGGGCAGGGGGGGGTTATCTTGCTGCTGCTCAGGACTGGTCCCCCGATTACAAAAATCTCCCCGTAGACTTTACGCACGATAAACTTTTGACAGGACTAATTCTTAATATTATCTGCACAATAAACAATTAACCTTATTCACTTGTCTCTCCTGATTGAAATGCTTCTATTTTTATCGCTGCCGGCTTGTCTGGTGACATATAAAACAATGTAGCGAGGGCTTTTGTTAGTTTTGGACTTTATAGTGCGAGTAAATGTCTACTTCCTGGAGGCAGTACGTACCAGTGCATACCAAGTATGTATCGTGGCAAATGAATCAGCACTTTGGATTCGTTCGTTTGGTCATCGAGCTGCTTTTGTTTCTTCCCTGTCAGACTTTATTGTCCTGTGTTGCAAGGTTTTCAGCAAGTAATGAGAAATAACAGTAGAAAAATGGCAAAAAAGTATAAATACGACTATAATGGTGACTTAGAACTATAAAAGCGAAACAGCAAAAGTACCAACTGTGTTATTAGCTTTAAGCTGTACTAACAACAGACACACCGACCCTTTCTTTGGGAGTGTGTCTATGTGTTTGTTCTCAGCTCAGCCACTAAATGCATTCAGATCTGTTATTTCCCTCCAGTCTCTTTCCTTTTTCTTCTTGTCTCTGCAGATTCACGAAGCCCCGAGATTCATGCAATCTGTTTGCTCAAGTTGAAACTTTTCATAAGAGTTTTGCCACCTCAGGCGAATTTGCATCAAATTGCATCTTTTAGTTGACTTCTAATAAACAGAAATGTTACAGTTTGTACTAAAATAGTTAAAATATCACTTCCAACAAGCCAGTGGTTAAACAAAAAAAACATGAATCACAGTCTAATTAGAAATCAATAGGAAAAGGAAGATGGATTGGTTTGAGCAGAAGGAAAACTGCTATAGTAACATCTCAGTAATATAAATGACACGTGTGTTTTTAGCTCAATTAAATGGGAACATAATGGCACCCAATTAGCCAATAATTAAATAAAAATGAGAAAACAATAGCCTCACATCTCTCACTGCCATAAATGTAGCAGATACCATTTATGCACAGTATGTCATTAGTGTGTGTGTGTGTGTTTGTGTTTTTGTGTGTTTATGTTTGTGTATACAAGTGTGTACCTGTCCATTAACAAGTACACACACCATACAGCTGCTCCATTGATCTACGTGGATATCGTATGAAGATCAGGATGGCCCTTATTATCGGATTTAGAAGATTAACACACACCTGCATGGAAGGACTTAAGAGAGCTCTGAGGACGGCGTGTGTGTGTGTTTGAGTTCGTGGGTGTGTGTTTACACGTATCATGCACTAAACCGCCTTGAAAGGGAGAAAGATGAAAGAAAATGTGGCCATTTGAGCTGCTTCAACTTTCAACTTCCTGCTATTACTTCCTACCATTGATCAATTTCTTCAGAAGGACAATCTTCTATACTTCTGGCACTGTTTATGGATTTATCTTGAGAGAGAGAGAGAGAGAGAGAGAGAGAGAGAGATAGAGAGAGAGAGACAGAGAGAGAGAGCAAGAGAAGACGGGTCTGTGGATGTTTGGTGTCTCGCCGAAGTTCAGAGGAAGTCGTCTCATGTAAACAGGAAACAGTGAGGACAGTGGATGTGACAGCGACGGTGGGGAATGGAAGTCAATCCAACATCCAACATCAAAAACACGCTTAAACACATCAAACTAGAAAACACCACTCTCATTCCTGTACATCCCTGCTTTCTTACTCACCTCTCCTCCTCCTTCTCAGTTACTAGTTTGTTTTTATTTCTATGTTAAAACTATAAATATTAATCATAACATTACACACACAAAAATATGAGCAGCATTTCAGATTAATTGTGCTCTGAACTACAAATAAATACACCAACACATTCATAGAGTTACACACACAAACACAAACAGACTCAGCTTACTGCAGGATCACATTTAAAAGGTGTATATGGTTGTTTGGCATGAGTACACACACACATGAAGCAGCACGCACTGTGAAGTATTAATATCAAAGAATGAAGAGAGAGGGGAGGGGAGATAAAGCAGGAAGTCCCCTAAATCAGATAGTGTTTGTGGAGAAAGAGAAGTGGAAACCTAATGCCCCCTATTACCTTATTATATATTGTAGAAATGGGTTAGGTTGTGTGTGTGTGTGTGTGTGTGTGTGTGTGTGTGTGTGTGTGTGTGTGTGTGTGTGTGTGTGTGTGTGTGTGTGTGTGTGTGTGTGTGTGTGTGTGTTGCCTGGTTAGACTTTAAGAGAAGGTGCATTCCAGAAATAGTTCTACCTCACAGTCATTTTCGCCCTCAGTCAATCTTTCTTTCCCTCTCTCTCTCTTTCTTGCTTTCTTTCTTTCTTTCTTTCTCTCGTTCCTTCCTCCACCCCTCTGTCGCTCTCTCCGTACATCTTTCATTAAACCCCCTCACCTGCCCATTTTCCAGTTTTGACACTTTTTTTTTTCTCTCTCCTCACTTCCTTCCAGGAATTGTAAGAGTTCTCTGAGTTTGGTGATATGAAGGACTCAGTGGATTTTATTTAAAATCATAAAGTGTTGGAGATACATGCATATTGTGCTGGGCAATATATGCTTGTAATAATCATGATATTCATAGAGGTACTTGTCCAATATTGATACATATCACAATATAGCAAATCATATATATTCACTGTTACACATTACAGTAAGACTACAAGGTTTGTGAGGCTGTACTAGGTGAGGCTTTAAGATAAACTCTGTTGATAACATGCTGATATTCAATAGGTTAGCATGCTGACATTTAGCTAAAAGGCACTATACACAAAATAAAACTGGGGCTGATAGAAATGTCATTAGTTTTGCAGTAAACTGGTCGTAAACCAAAGTATTTAACGACATAATAAAGACAGTGGATCACCAAAGTCATGACTATGTGAATTAAAATGTGTTCCAATAGATCTAGTATATTGATACATATTTTACATTAGATTGTAGAAACCTTGACTTGCTGGTGGTGCAAATAAAGAGTTAGGGTATCACTTAAAAATAGGATTAGTCGCTTACTATTGGGAGGGTAAGTGGGATTTTTGCTAGGATTTTCTTTCCCTTTAATCAAGATATGCTACTCTGTACTGTCTGCAAAAACTGAATACTTTTTTTTTTTTTTTTTTTTAAACACAGTATGATTCAGTAGGATTCATCCTCTGGGGAACATCTGTTTATAATTTCATGTACATCCACAAGTTGTTAACAATGGACCGACTGACAGACCAACAACCATTGCTGATGCCACAATCATTTACTAAATTTAGTTGGTTTTTAATTATAATTTACTCTGAACTATTAGTTTGTTCAACAGGGATTTGTAGAATGAAAATATAATAAGATCATATAATTACAGTATGATTTCACTTTAAGTCAACAAAAATAATATTGAATTTTTTCCAAGCCCTAATCTAGTACTATCAGAACTGTTTTTAAGTGTTTAGGATTAAGTCTAAATCAGATATAAAGTAATTTAAGACTCATCGCAGCACATCAAATCCTTCAGTGTTGACAGGAAAATTGCAAATCAAGATGCAGATCTGTCAGGTATGAAATGATCCATTATTTTATCAAAGCTGTGTAAATTGTATTAATCCTACACAGCTTAGATGTTCACCTTTCAATGCAACAAATGAATGAAATGATCCAAAGATTATTTTGTTTTTAAAGCTCTGTATCTCCAGTCTCCTTAGTCTCTACTTTCTAGACTCCTCCTCTGATCAGTTAACGTTTCCACATTCCCTGTCAAAATTCAGACATGACTAAACCTTTTCCTTTGCTGTTCTCCAAGTGTGGAGCTGTTTATTCGAGTTATGTCTTCAGGGAGTCAAGTCTCAGATTTTTCTGTATATTTTTGACAACCTACTTTACCAGCTTTTTTTTCTGAGTCTACATTCAAAGCGTTGAGATAAAAATCCATGACTGTATAGTGGCACACATACCCATACACACACACACTCAATATGGTCTGTGTGTGAATGGATGAGCTTGTCCTAAGAGGTGAAGTATTCCTCCTCTGCTGACGCATTTTCTTTGCAGCTCTACAAAACCACAAGTGTGCAAATTTACACAAAAAACCACCAAAACTTCCCAAGATGGTACATTTAGGGAAGTGGCTTTCCTTCGAGCATGAGTGATATGTGTATTTGCGTCTGGCATATGTTCTTTTTTGGAGCGGCTGACGTGTGCACGCGTGTGCTCATCATTCACACCAGCTTGCAGCAGCTTTTTTTTTTTTTTTTTTGCTTTTTTTTCTCTGTGATACTTATGACACTTTGTTCCAAAATTAAGAGCTTGAGTCCGAGTTCGTTTTTGTCTGTTTGCCCTCGTGTCAGGAAAATAACCCTCGTCTGGAAAGAGCTGTGGTTGTGCTTCACTGAAAGTCGTTCATCTCGAAAGGTTAACTGCTGGAGAGATGGGAAACACAGGTGCAGGAAAGTTCTGAGTTATTTCAGATCTCTGAGCCTGCAGTCTTTTTTTTCCCTCTGATTTTATACTGCGTTTTTTGTGAAGAATAAGGAGAGGAAATTAACTTAAGTGCAATTAGCAGCCAATTTAAAGGAATGCAAATCTATTTACGCCTTTGAAATGAAGTTTTACCACCTTGCAGATGAATGCATAGTGTCTTTATCAGGACAGTTTGGCTCTGTATGGCTGCTGCAGAGATTGCACCTGTGACATTTCAGTTACACAACAGTCTCTCTAACCACAAGCCTGTCACCTTATCTTAACCCGCAGTCTTGCTCTGGAAGTGCTTGGCGAGATGTTCGACAGGATATCAATTTAATCCAAATATGAGGGTTTGCATTTCCCAAATGTCTCCATGCACAATTACTGTCTTTGTTCTATGAACTTTTATCTAATTAACTTGAAAAAGAGGACGCTAGCGCAGCTGGAGTGTGCACAATTTTGAAAGGGGCTTTATTTTTACGAAAAAAGAAAAATCTAATTTGTTTCTTCCTTCTGTATCATCCAGTCCCCATTTCGGTGTGAGGAAAGTCTGAAGCGAGAGCAGAAAATTCTAACTTTCCTCCCCGAGGGAAGGAGAGGGGTGGAGGGCTTGGCAGAAGGAGGTGCTTCCCCATTTCAAGGCCATCATTTGTTTTTACAACGGAAAATTCTGTCAAAGCTTCACTATGCTAATTTGCAGACAAGTCAGACCTGAGCTGTTCCCCTTCCTCCTCTCTTTCAATGAAACCTCAGTTATTAATTTTTTTCTTCTTCATTTTTGCAGATCACTTGAAAGATGGAGGAGACAGACAAGGACCCTCATTCAGACTTGTCAGCTCTCTTTCTTTCTATAAGCTCTTGTCATCAACACAGTGAACATGTTATGAAAGTGTATGCAGGATTTGTTTGATGTGTGACACCAAGACCTTATAGGAGACCTATGGAAAATGCTCATTGGCCTGGTTGTGATGGGATCACAGAGTGACGAACAACGAGAGGATTGAGTGTGGCTGGAAGAGGAGGAGAAGGTAGAGGAGGAGGAAAGGCTAGCGGGGAAGAGGAGGGGGATTGTGCAAGGCTTCCAACCCCAAAGGGCAGCCCTTATGAAGCTTCAAAAGAGTTGGAGGAAGAAATAGGTTTTTTTCTCCTTTTGGGAGGTAAATGAAGGGGATCCTCCTACAGCAATACAAGGGGAAATTCCCATCAATTGAACACTACACTTAAGATCAAAGTGCGTGTGTGCGCGCGCGTGTGTGTGTGTGAGGACAGCCACCCGCACCTTAAGAGATGAGGAGGAGAACAGGAGTTTAAAGGTGAGGGAGGAATGCTGGCTTTAAAAACTGCTTGGAAATATGACACTGACCTGTTGCAGCATAACCTAACAGACCTGAACCGTGTTTGTTTTCACAGTAATAACACACATGCTGACATACTGTATACACCTGTTACAGCAGGCTGTAATTCAATGCTAAAGCACTGTGCAGAAACAGTCAGACTATTTTTGTGCTGTGTGTATCTCTGCACTATATTATCATAATCATAGTATTGCATCACACTGTATGCACTGAATTTAATCATGTTTCACTATATTGTATTGCATTACATGGTATATTACTATTGCATTGTCTTATATTGCTTGGTTTCAAGCATAGATATTGACTGTTAGAACATTTCTCAACTTGAAAAAGTCTCACCTGAAATCGTGATTATTGTCCTAAAAAATATATAATACTCAATAAATAATACCCAATTTGTCAAATACCACCGTCAGCGTTGGAGCAGTATTATTTAAAAAAATATTTTACTAATCTCCTTCTTTCAAGAAGCACATCAACAACAAATCAGCTTTCTTCTGTCTTGTGAAATATTGCATTCACCTATTTGTTACACAGTCAGATAGAGACATTCTCGTCCATGCATTCGTCTCATCTAAGACTTAACATGTAGTAACCTGCTGTTCTCCGGCTTTATAATCTGCAGCATTAAAAAAACTCCACCTAAAAAATGCAGTTTATACTAGAAGCAACACATCTGAGCAGAATAGATACTGTCCTCATGTCACCGACTCCTCGTTTCATCCAGGTCAGACTACAATTTGCTCTTCTCACCATGGATTAGCTCCTCTATACTTGGCAGAACTCCCTCACATACACACTGATTAATAGGTAATCTCATGGTGGCCGACCATTTTCTTACTCTGTGAAATACTTAACATCAACCGATCACAGAGACAAACAATACTGTGATTTTTTAATCGGCTCTAAAAAAACACTTTTTCCCCTCATGTGCTGTGTAGCATTATATTGTGTGTCAAATGGTGTAACCACAAAAGAATGCTAAATATTAAATATTTTATCCACCTAAGTCTACTCACACAAAGAATTACTTCATTTAAAAAAAAAAGAAGGGTTCCTGATATACATAATTTCCCAGATTAAATGTAATATTTAGGTGCGTATTGCATTAGCTTTATTTAATATAAAAAGGTTGTAATGTAAGATCATGCCAAACTAGTTGATATGGTGTTTTATTGACAATTTAGTATTTTTAAGCAAGTTTAATTATTTGGTACAAAGTTTTTATGGTTACACCACTTAATCCTCTAATATATTCTCTCAAAATGGATTAAAAGCAGAGATTTTATGCTGGGTCCACAAAAAAAGGATGTGTGCAAGTTATTCATATGTTTATTTTCAAATGTTAACCCCTTTACATTTGACTAAACCACATGGACATAAAAAAAACATCATTGACCCTTGTATAACAACAGAAAGTACCCACCTTCACCTAATTAACTAGCAGTGCACTGTTACTCCCACACTCACCCTGTAAGCAGTTTAACACAACAGAGTTTGTCAGCATCACATGCTTTCTCTGCAGATCTTCATGCATTATGAGTATTCAAATATCAGCTATGTGAGTGAGAGTAATACTACCACTGTATCTATTTTAGTACACCACAAACTTGTTACTGGTATTTTTTTGTGTTGTGTTGTATGTGGGTGTGTTTGCATATGTGGTTGTTGTGGGAGTTTCTGACATTGTAATGTGTGTCAGGTCCTTTTCCTCTCTCACGTCAGACACTAAAGGAGGTCAAAAGTCAAATGTCTCTCTCACACATATTGTTGTCAGTTTCTCTTTTTCCTCCAACAGTGCAGCCATAAAACAGTCAGAGGTCCTAAATTGATGTCTGTAGGTTATACTCACTTTTTCCAAGTTCTATGTTGATGCTTTGTTGATGAAGGTGCATAACAACTCGGTACTTCAAAGGGGGTATAGCTCAGTGGTAGAGCATTTGACTGCAGATCAAGAGGTCCCCAGTTCAACTCTGGGTGCCCCCTCAACTGGTGGTTTGTCTGGTAACACGGTCACTCTAACAAGCCTGTGTCATGAATGCAACCTGCCAAAACTACAAACACAGACACCTGAATCACATATATGGTAAAGGACCTTAATTGTGGGTTAACTTAACAGCCATCTATGTATCATGTCCCTTCATTAGTGTTATGCTGGTCAGTAAATGTTCAGACAATCTGAAAAGAGGGTCTATTGCTCAGTGGTAGAGCATTTGAACTGGGGATCAAGAGGTCTTTAACAAATTAACATGGATGCTATAAAAAGAAATGATCAGTTGTGATATGCTGGCACTTTCATATGAAGAATCATTGAGTGTTTCACCTCAGATCATGAGACCCTCTGTTCAAATCTTGGTGTCCCTTGGCCTTGAAATGTGGCTTGATTTACACATAGAGAACACATAGATTTCATTGTGTTAACCATCACTCAAATACATGAAAGACACATCCTGTAACTGATGTTTTGATGTTCAATAATGGTCATTATGGTGCACTTGTTATGGGGGGTATAGCTCAGTGGTAGAGCATTTGACTGCAGATCAAGAGGTCCCCAGTTCAACTCTGGGTGCCCCCTCAACTGGTGGTGTGTCTAGTAATTAGATACTTTAACAAGATAATATAGCTGCTTCTAGCACATATGAAGTGTCAGTGATATTGTCATGAACGCCACCTGCCAAAACTACAAACACAGACACCTGAATGACATATGATAAGGGACCCTAATTGTGGGTTAACTTAACTGCAATCTATGTATCATTTGGTCCTTTCTTATGCTGATCAGTAATTGTTCAGATAATCTGAACAAAGGGTCTATAGGTCAGTTTTTCACCTCAGATCATGAGACCGACTAGTGTAGTGGCTATTAGTAATTGTGTCAAAAAATCTGAAAGTGGGGGTATAGCTCAGTGGTAGAGCATTTGACTGCAGATCAAGAGGTCCCCAGTTCAACTCTGGGTGCCCCCTCAACTGGTGGTGTGTCTGGTAATGAACCACTTTAACAAGTTGTTATAGCTGATATATGAATACAATATATGACATATGAAGTGTCAATGAACCTGCCAAAACTACAAACATCACATATGATTACTGATACTGAATCGCATATGATTAAGGGTTAACTCAACTGTCATCTATGTATTTAACCTGCCAACAACTTCTGTCAAACCACAAATGCAGCCACTTTGCTCACTTCAATCAGATTTAGAAAGAATCTTTAAATTAACAACCATCCATTTATCATTCAGTCCAATCATTAGTGTTATGGTGATGATTAGTTGTGATAATAGACTAAACAGAGGGGGGTGTAGCTCAGTGGTAGAGCATTTGACTGCAGATCAAGAGGTCCCCAGTTCAATTCTGGGTGCCCCCTTCAACCACATGAAACAGTGGCCATCTCTATATAAACTGCATTTTCACTGAACATATTGATGAACAGAGTAATCATTAATGAGAACCAAGATGAGGCATTTTTGCTGATTTGCTGATGTTTTTGCCAGAAAAGACACATTCTGTAACTGTTGTTTTGATGTTCAATAACACTTTGCTGAGCATTAATGGCCATTATCAACTCTGGGTGCCCCCTCAGTCGGTGTTGTCCCTGTATCCTTAACAGGTTCATATGGCAACTATAGGAAAAGCATTACCTGTGACATGCTGACCGTTTTATATGAGGGGTGTTTCAGTGTTTCTGTGGTGTGTCTGGTAACAAGTTACTTTAACAAGATAATATAGCTACTTCTAGTACATATGAAGTGTCAGTGATATTGTCATGAATGCCACCTGCCAAAACTACAAACACAGACACCTGAATGACATATGATAAGGGACCTTAATTGTGGGTTAACATAACAGCCATCTATGTATCATTCAGTCCTTATGCCGATTAGTAATTGTTCAGACAATCTGAACAAAGGGTCTATAGGTCAGGTTTTCACCTCAGATCATGAGACCCTCTGTTCAAATCTTGGTGTCCCTTGGCCTTGAAATGTAGCTTGATTTACCCACATAGAGAACAGGGAACACCTTTATGTTATTGTGTCAAATACATGAAAGACACATCCTGTAACTGATGTTTTGATGTTTGTTCAATAATGGTCATTATGGTGCACTTGTTATAGGGGGTATAGCTCAGTGGTAGAGCATTTGACTGCAGATCAAGAGGTCCCCAGTTCAACTCTGGGTGCCCCCTCAGCTTCAGTTGTCCCTGTAGCCTTAACAGGTTTATATAGCAACTGTAGGAAAAGCATCTTCTGTGACATGCTGACCATTTTATATGAAGTGTTTCTGTTCAGAACAAGAAGCCCCCTGTTCTTCTGTCAAAACAAATGCCTTGAAGACCTGAGTCAGATGTGGAAAGGGCTCTTAATTCTGGGTTAAATCAACAGCCAACTATCTATTATTGCATCAGATTATTAGTGTTATGCATATCAATGATTGTGACAATAAGTCTCAAAGTGGGGGTATAGCTCAGTGGTAGAGCATTTGACTGCAGATCAAGAGGTCCCCAGTTCAACTCTGGGTGCCCCCTCAACTGGTGGTGTGTCTAGTAATTAGATACTTTAACAAGATAATATAGCTGCTTCTAGCACATATGAAGTGTCAGTGATATTGTCATGAATGCAACCTGCCAAACTACAAACACAGACACCTGAATGACATATGATAAGGGACCCTAATTGTGGGTTAACTTAACTGCAATCTATGTATCGTTTGGTCCTTTCTTATGCTGATCAGCAGAGGTGGACAGAGTACACAACTTCACTACTTGAGTAAAAGTACAGATACTCATTGTCAAATATTACTCCAATACAAGTAAAAGTAGCTTAGTCAAAATATTACTTAAGTAAAAGTACTAAAGTATTTGCTTAAACAATTACTTAAGTAAAAGTATTTAAATCTAATTTAAATATCTCAGAAAATACGGGAAAGTAGCTTTATTGTCATTATACAATACACTGATGTGATTCTGCTACAGACATGTTTATAGCTCAAAAATAAACACATAAAGTCAAGAAGCCTCAGAACACAGTAACATTTCAACACACCTGACCCCTACCTTGGACTCTTTGATATGAATTGTGTAAAAAACATGAACAGAAAGTCAACTTAATCATTCAACTGGACTGCAACAGTTGCCATATTTTTAAACCGTTTAAAAATGGCAACTATGATACTACAAGCACATACACGTATGTTTAAAATGTTCATCTGCAATTTAACAAACATTAAGCTAAGGTTAGTAGCTACTTTACCGCGACATACTTTTCCAGGTTGGAAGACGAGTTTTTGTAGGCCGTGATCAGTTTTTGTGACAAAAATCTTAATCATGGGTTTGAGATAAGACCTGCTCGGTGGGAGTTTCTTCATTACTTAGTATGGCATGACGTAGTACAGGTACGGCAATACGACAAAGGCAAACCATACGCAAATCAGCAGAAATTTTATTTTTCTCAGAATTTTGCAAAAAAACAAACAAAAAACAAATCATCAGCTGATGTAAGCTCAAAAGTAGCAAGTAAGGAGAGCATCAATAGAAATGTAGTGGAGTAAAAAGTACAATATTTGTCCTTCAAATGTAGTGGAGTGAAAGTAAAAGTATCTCCCAAAAATAATACTCAAGTAAAGTACAGATACTCAAAAACTGTACTTAAGTACAGTACTCAAGTAAATTTACTTTGTTACTGTCCACCACTGCTGATCAGTAATTGTTCAGATAATCTGAACAAAGGGTCTATAGGTCAGTTTTTCACCTCAGATCATGAGACCGACTAGTGTAGTGGCTATTAGTAATTGTGTCAAAAAAGCCTGAAAGTGGGGGTATAGCTCAGTGGTAGAGCATTTGACTGCAGATCAAGAGGTCCCCAGTTCAACTCTGGGTGCCCCCTCAACTGGTGGTGTGTCTGGTAATGAGCCACTTTAACAAGTTGTTATAGCTGATATATGAATACAATATATGACATATGAAGTGTCAATGAAATTGTCATCAATGCAACCTGCCAAAACTACAAACGTCACATATGATTACTGATACTGAATCACATATGATTAAGGGTTAACTTCACTGTCATCCATGTATTTAACCTGCCAACAACTTCTGTCAAACTACACATGCAGCCACTTTGCACACTTCAATCAGATTTAGAAAGAACCTTTAAATTAACAACCATCCATTTATCATTCAGTCCAATCATTAGTGTTATGGTGATGATTAGTTGTGATAATAGACTAAAGAGAGGGGGTGTAGCTCAGTGGTAGAGCATTTGACTGCAGATCAAGAGGTCCCCAGTTCAATTCTGGGTGCCCCCTTCAACCACATGAAACAGTGGCCATCTCTATATAAACTGCATTTTCACTGAACATATTGATGAACAGAGTAATCATTAATGAGAACCAAGATGAGGCATTTTTGCTGATTTGCTGATGTTTTTGCCAGAAAAGACACATTCTGTAACTGTTGTTTTGATGTTCAATAACACTTTGTTGTGGATTAATGGCCATTATGACCACCTTGATTGAGGGGGTATAGCTCAGTGGTAGAGCATTTGACGGCAGATCAAGAGGTCCCCAGTTCAAATCTGGGTGCCCCCTTCAGTTGGTGATGTTTTACAAGCAACAGTGTCTCTACACATGTGTGTGTGTTGACTGTAAAGGGAAAATGGTAATTGTCACATGCTGATGCTTTTATGAGAGCCATTATTGAGCCTTTCACTTCAGATCAAAAGCCCCCCTGTTCAAATCTGGGTGCCTCTTAAATATGTCAGTGAAATTTCTCTCCTTATTTGAAATTGTCATGAATTCAACCTGCCAACAACTTCTGTCAAGCTACAGATGTGTGTTTGAACAACAGATGGCATTTATTGTACAAACATACTCAACTGAGAGCCAAGATAAAACCAATGCTTGTCATTTGCGGACGCGTTTGACAGAAAAGAGTCCTGCTTTGATATATTAATTCCTAGTAAAATGGGTAATGAAGCATTTTGCCAGCATGATTGATCAATTCAATACAGCTACACACAGGGGGTATAGCTCAGTGGTAGAGCATTTGACTGCAGATCAAGAGGTCCCCAGTTCAACTCTGGGTGCCCCCTCAACTGTTGGTGTGTCAGGTAACAAGTTACTTTAACAAGATAACAGAGTCAGTGATATTGTCATGAATGCCACCTGCCAAAACTACAGACACCTTTCATTAGTGTTATGCTGATCAGTAATGGTTCAGACAATCTGAAAAGAGGGTCTATAGGTCAGGTTTTCACCTCAGATCATGAGACCCTCTGTTCAAATCTTGGTGTCCCTTGGCCTTGAAATGTAGAATGATTTACCCACATAGAGAACAGGGAACACCTTTATGTTATTGTGTCAAATACATGAAAGACACACCCTGTAACTGATGTTTTGATGTTCAATAATGGCCATTATGGTGCACTTGTTGTAGGGGGTATAGCTCAGTGGTAGAGCATTTGACTGCAGATCAAGAGGTCCCCAGTTCAACTCTGGGTGCCCCCTCAACTGGTGGTGTGTCTGGTAACACAGTTACTTTAACAAGTTGGTATAGCTGCTTCTAGCACATATGGAGAGTCAGTGAAATTGCCATGAAAGCATCCTGCTAAAACTACAAACAGAGACACCTGAATCATATATGATTAGGGACCATAATTGTGGGTTCACTTAACTGCCATCTATGTATCATTCAGCACTTTCATTAGTGTTATGCTCATTAGTAATTCTTCAGACAATCTGAAAAGAGGGTCTATCGCTCAGTGGTAGAGCATTTGAACTGGGGATCAAGAGGTCTTTAACAAATTAACATGGATTCTATAAAAAGAAATGATCAGTTGTGATATACTGGCACTTTTATATGAAGAGTCACTGAGTGTTTCACCTCAGATCATGTAACCATCTGTTCAAATCTTGGTGTCCCTTGGCCTTGAATGTAGCTTGATTCACCCACATAGAGAACAGGGAACACCTTTATGTTATTGTGTTAACCATCACTCAAATACATGAAAGGCACATCCTGTAACTGATGTTTTGATGTTCAATAATGGTCATTATGGTGCACTTGTTATAGGGGGTATAGCTCAGTGGTAGAGCATTTGACTGCAGATCAAGAGGTCCCCAGTTCAACTCTGGGTGCCCCCTCAGCTTCAGTTGTCCCTGTAGCCTTAACAGGTTTATATGCCAACTGTAGGAAAAGCATCTTCTGTGACATGCTGACCATTTTATATGAAGTGTCTCTGTTCAGAACAAGAAGCCCCCTGTTCTTCTGTCAAAACAAATGCCTTGCAGACCTGAGTCAGATGTGGAAAGGGCTCTTAATTCTGGGTTAAATCAACAGCCAACTATCTATTATTGCATCAGATTATTAGTGTTATGCCTATCAAAAACTGTGACAATAAGTCTCAAAGTGGGGGTATAGCTCAGTGGTAGAGCATTTGACTGCAGATCAAGAGGTCCCCAGTTCAACTCTGGGTGCCCCCTCAACTGGTTGTCCGTCTGGTAATGAGCCACTTTAACAAGTTGTTATAGCTGATATACGAATACAATATATGACATATGAAGTGTCAATGAAACTGCCAAAACTACAAACATCACATATGATTACTGATACTGTTAAGGGTTAACTTAACTGTCATCTACATATTTAACCTGCCAACAACTTCTGTCAAACCACAAATGCAGCCACTTTGCACACTTCAATCAGATTTAGAAAGAACCTTTAAATTAACAGCCATCCATTTATCAGTCAGTCCAATCATTAGTGTTATGGTGATCAGTAGTTGTGATAAAAGACTAAACAGAGGGGGTGTAGCTCAGTGGTAGAGCATTTGACTGCAGATCAAGAGGTCCCCAGTTCAATTCTGGGTGCCCCCTTCAACCACATGAAACAGTGGCCATCTCTCTATAAACTGCATTTTCACTGAACATATTGATGAACAGAGTAATCATTAATGAGAACCAAGATGAGACCAAAGCACCTAAACCCCCTTTTCACCAATTACATTTTTGCTGATTTGCTGATGTTTTTGCCAGAAAAGACACATTCTGTAACTATTGTTTTGATGTTCAATAACACTTTGTTGTGCATTAATGGCCATTATGACCACCTTGATTGAGGGGGTATAGCTCAGTGGTAGAGCATTTGACTGCAGATCAAGAGGTCCCCAGTTCAAATCTGGGTGCCCCCTTCAGTTGGTGATGTTTTGTAAGCAACAGTGTCTCTACACATGTGTGTGTGTTGACTGTAAAGGGGAAATGGTAATTGTCACATGCTGATGCTTTTATGAGAGCCATTATTGAGCCTTTCACTTCAGATCAAAAGCCCCCCTTTTCAAATCTGGGTCCCTCTTAAATATGTCAGTGAAATTTCTCTCCTTATTTGAAATTGTCATGAATTCAACCTGCCAACAACTTCTGTCAAGCTACAGATGTGTGTTTGAACAACAGATGGCATTTATTGTACAAACATACTCAACTGAGAGCCAAGATAAAACCAATGCTTGTCATTTGCGGACGCGTTTGACAGAAAAGAGGCCTGCTTTGATATATTAATTCCTAGTAAAATGGGTAATGAAGCATTTTGCCAGCATGATTGATCAATTCAATACAGCTACACACAGGGGGTATAGCTCAGTGGTAGAGCATTTGACTGCAGATCAAGAGGTCCCCAGTTCAACTCTGGGTGCCCCCTCAACTGTTGGTGTGTCAGGTAACAAGTTACTTTAACAAGATAACAGAGTCAGTGATATTGTCATGAATGCCACCTGCCAAAACTACAGACACCTTTCATTAGTGTTATGCTGATCAGTAATGGTTCAGACAATCTGAAAAGAGGGTCTATAGGTCAGGTTTTCACCTCAGATCATGAGACCCTCTGTTCAAATCTTGGTGTCCCTTGGCCTTGAATGTAGCTTGATTTACCCACATAGAGAACAGGGAACACCTTTATGTTATTGTGTCAACCATCACTCAAATACATGAAAGACACATTTTGTAACTGATGTTTTGATGTTCAATAATGGCCATTATGGTGCACTTGTTATAGGGGGTATAGCTCAGTGGTAGAGCATTTGACTGCAGATCAAGAGGTCCCCAGTTCAACTCTGGGTGCCCCCTCAGTTGGTGGTCTCTCTGGTAACACAGTTACTTTAACAAGTTGATATAACTGCTTCTAGTACATATTAAGTGTCAGTGATATTGTCATGAATGCCACCTGCCAAAACAACAAACACAGACACCTGAATCACATATGATAAGTAATAATAATACTGAGTGTTTCACTTCAGATCAAGTGATACCCTGTTCAAATCTGGGTACATCTTAAATATGTGATGTGAATTTGTAACCTGCCAACAAATTGTGTCAAACTACAAATGCAGCCTAACAGCCATCCATTTATCATTCAGTCCAATCATTAGTGTTATGGTGATCAGTAGTTGTGATAATAGACTAAACAGAGGGGGTGTAGCTCAGTGGTAGAGCATTTGACTGCAGATCAAGAGGTCCCCAGTTCAATTCTGGGTGCCCCCTTCAACCACATGATGATTAAAACTTACAGAAATCTACCTTAACAGATAGCTGCAACAGAACGAATTGTACCCACTACCTATTAAAAGGCCTAACAAAAATATCCAGAAACAGTTATTATAGTTATTGTTTGAATAATAAAATAAGCATAACAACAAGCATATTTAACTGAGAACCAAGATGAGACCAAAGCACCTAAACCCCCTTTTCACCAATTACATTTTTGCTGATTTGCTGATGTTTTTGCCAGAAAAGACACATTCTGTAACTGTTGTTTTGATGTTCAATAACACTTTGACTGTAAAGGGGAAATGGCAATTGTCACATGCTGATGCTTTTATGAGAGGCATTATTGAGCCTTTCACTTCAGATCAAAAGCCCCCCTTTTCAAATCTGGGTGCCTCTTAAATATGTCAGTGAAATTTCTCTCCTTATTTAAAATTTTCATGAATTCAACCTGCCAACAACTTCTGTCAAGCTACAGATGTGTGTTTGAACAACAGATGGCATTTATTGTACAAACATACTCAACTGAGAGCCAAGATAAGACCAATGCTTGTCATTTGCGGACGCGTTTGACAGACAAGAGTCCTGCTTTGATATATTAATTCCTAGTAAAATGGGTATTGAAGCATTTTGCCAGCATGATTGATCAATTCAATATAGCTTCACACAGGGGGTATAGCTCAGTGGTAGAGCATTTGACTGCAGATCAAGAGGTCCCCAGTTCAACTCTGGGTGCCCCCTTAACTACTGGTGTGTCTGGTAACCAGTTACTTTAACAAGTTGGTATAGTTACTTCTAGTACATATGAAGTGTCAGTGATATTGTCATGAATGCCACCTGCCAAAACTACAAACACAGACACCAGAATCACATATGATAAGGAACCCTAATTGTGGGCTAATATAACTGCCATCTATGTATCATTCAGTCCTTTAATTAGTGTTATGCTGATCAGTAATTGTTCAGACAATCTGAAAAGAGGGTCTATAGGTCAGTTTTTCACCTCAGATCATGAGACCCTCTGTTCAAATCTTGGTGTCCCTTGGCCTTGAAATGTAGAATGATTCACCCACATAGAGAACAGGGAACACATTTATGTTATTGTGTCAAATACATGAAAGACACATCCTGTAACTGATATTTGAATGTTCAATAAAGGCCATTATGGTGCACTTGTTGTAGGGGGTATATCTCAGTGGTAGAGCATTTGACTGCAGATCAAGAGGTCCCCAGTTCAACTCTGGGTGCCCCCTCAGTTGGTGGTGTGTCTGGTAATACAGTTACTTTAACAAGTTGGTATAGCTGCTTCTAGCACATATGGAGTGTCAGTGAAATTGTCATGAATGCATCCTGCTAAAACTACAAACAGACACACCTGAATCATATATGATTAGGGACCATAATTGTGGGTTCACTTAACTGCCATCTATGTATCATTCAGCGCTTTCATTAGTGTTATGCTCATTAGTAATTGTTCAGACAATCTGAAAAGAGGGTCTATCGCTCAATGGTAGAGCATTTGAACTGGGGATCAAGAGGTCTTTAACAAATTAACATGAATTCTATAAAAAGAAATGATCAGTTGTGATATACTGGCACTTTTATATGAAGAGTCATTGAGCGTTTCACCTCAGATCATGAGACCATCTGTTCAAATCTTGGTGTCCCTTGGCCTTGAAATGTGGCTTGATTCACCCACATAGAGAACAGGGAACACCTTTATGTTATTGTGTTAACCATCACTCAAATACATGAAAGACACAGCCTGTAACTGATGTTTTGATGTTCAATAATGGCCATTATGGTGCACTAGTTATAGGGGGTATAGCTCAGTGGTAGAGCATTTGACTGCAGATCAAGAGGTCCCCAGTTCAACTCTGGGTGCCCCCTCAGTTGGTGTTGTCCCTGTATCCTTAACAGGTTTATATGGCAACTGTAGGAAAAGCATCTTCTGTGACATGCTGACTGTTTTATATGAGGGGTGTTTCAGTGTTTCTGTTCAGGACAAGAAGCCCCCTGTTCTTCTGTCAAAACAAATGCAGACCTGAGTCAGATGTGGAAAGGGCTCTTAATTCTGGATCAAATCAACAGCCAACTATTTATTATTGGATCCTATTATTAGTGTTATGCATATCAATGATTGTGACAAGAAGTCTGAAAGTGGGGGTATAGCTCAGTGGTAGAGCATTTGACTGCAGATCGAGAGGTCCCCAGTTCAACTCTGGGTGCCCCCTCAACTGGTGTTACTCTGGGAAAAAGTTGGTATAGCTGCTTCTAGCACATATGGAGAGTCAGTGATATTGTCATGATGTAACCTGCCAAAACTATAAACACAGACACCTGAATCACATATGATTAGGGACCATAATTGTGGGTTATCTTAACTGCCATCTATGTATCATTCAGTCCTTTCATTAGTGTTATGCTGATCAGTAATTGTTCAGACAATCTGAAAAGAGGGTCGATAGCTCAGTGGTAGAGCATTTGAACTGGGGATGATGAGGTCTTTAACAAATGAACATGGATGCTATAAAAAGTAAATAATCAGTTGTGATATGCTGGCACTTTTATATGAATAGTCACTGAGTGTTTCACCTCAGATCATGAGGCCATCTGTTCAAATCTTGGTGTCCCTTGGCCTTGAAATGTGGCTTGATTCACCCACATAGAGAACAGGGAACACCTTTATGTTGCCCCCTCAGTTGGTGTTGTCCTGTAAGCAACAGTGTTTCTACAAGTGTGTGTCTGTTGTCTGTAAAGGGAAAATAGTAACTGTCATGTGCTGATGCTTTTATGAGAGGCATTACTGAGCCTTTCATTTCAGATCAAGAGGCCTCCTGTTCAAATCTGTCTCTTAAATATGTCAGTGAAATTTCTCTCCTTATTTGAAATTGTCATTGATTCAACCTGCCAACAACTTCTGTCAAACTACAAATGCAGCCACCTTGCAGACCTGAATCAGATTTTAAAAGGGTCCTAAATTATGGGTTAAATTAACAGCCATCTATTTATTATTCAGTCCTTTCCTTAGTATTATGCTGATCAATATTTATGCAGCTATAGGGGGTATAGCTCAGTGGTAGAGCATTTGACTGCAGATCAAGAGGTCCCCAGTTCAACTCTGGGTGCCCCCTCAGTATGAATTGTCCCTGTAGCCTTAACAGGTTTATATGGCACCTGTAGGGAAAGCATCATCTGTGACATGCTGACAATTTTATATGAGGTGTTTCTGTTTAGAACAAGAGGTCCCCTGTTCTTCTGTCAAAACAGATGCAGCCACCTTGCAGACCTGAGTCAGATGTGGAAATGGCCCTTAATTCTGAGTTAAATCAACAGCCAACCATCTGCTGATACTTTTTATCTGAGGTGTTATTGAGCTCTTCACTTCAGATCAAGAGGCCCCCCCTGTTCAAATCTGGGTGCCTCATAAATATGTGATGTGTAAGTTGTCCTCATTTGAAGTCGATATGCAACTTGTACACAACTTCTGACAAAACTACAAATTCAACCATTTTGCATTCAGTCCTAGCACTAGTTTTATGTTGATCAATAATTGTGATAACAGGTCAAGTAGAGGGGGTGTAGCTCAGTGGTAGAGCATTTGACTGCAGATCAAGAGGTCCCCAGTTCAATTCTGGGTGCCCCCTTCAACCACATGGAATTGTGTTTATTTTCTATGTTTTTTACTATACATATGGGCAAACATTGGTATAATCTTCTTAATTTCTCAGATAACTGTAATGTAATTGTACCCAACATGAAATAAAGGAAGCTAACAGCACAGAAAAACTTTGCCTTCGTTACTCATTTCAAATGAGATGAATTACATAGTTAGCGAACAATAAAAAGGTTTTTATTACTATATACACATAATTATCTAAGAACCAAGAAGAAACCAAAGCTATTCATCCTATTTTTCACTGAATAAGATGTGGTTAGACTACTGGGTTGTAGTCATTTGCTGATGCCTTTTCTAGAAATGTTGCTTTTGATACATTCATTTCAAGTTAAATGAGTTGTGAAATATTTGGTTTACTTCCTTAATACATTTTCCTGTAAAGTGAGGGGGTATAGCTCAGTGGTAGAGCATTTGACTGCAGATCAAGAGGTCCCCAGTTCAAATCTGGGTGCCCCCTTAATTGATGTTTTGTGTGGGGGAAAAATGGTGTTTGGACAATTTTGTATGAGGGGTTATTGACCATTTCAGATAGAGAGGTCCTCGGTTCAAATCAGTTTTTCCTTGCATGGTGGAAGCATGATCAATATGTTCCCTTTTTTATTAACTGCTCTGATGAGAAGCCAGATATATATTGGAATGAATGATTTGTTCAAAAATTACACGTTATGGGTTGCCTACAAGAGGGGGTATAGCTCAGTGGTAGAGCATTTGACTGCAGATCAAGAGGTCCTCAGTTCAAATCTGGGTGCCCCCTTTATTAGTGTATCAGTCAAAGGTAGCTTGCATTCAAGAATGACTCTAAAACTGGTCAGGTATGGACACAATAGTACATGGTATGATTGGGGAGTTTTCATGGTGTTGTTGCCTAAAGAATGTGTTGAGATTGAAACAGCTTAAATACTTAAATTGGTTTAACAACAGTACACAGGGAGGTATAGCTCAGTGGCAAAGGAATTTACTGCACATCCCAAGCTCAAACCTTGATGCTTCCTGAATTAGTGTCGAAACTTTGAGAAGTTTCCAGTGATCTTTTTATTTTCCATGTTTAAACTGCGTATTGGAATTCACTGAATCCCAAAAGGTATACCCACATTTTCAAATCCAATGACTTCTGTGTTCGACCAACCAGAGTTTGTTAGAAAGAATGTTTATTATGCAAGCTGGGGCACATACTGAGCTAAATGCTGAATGTGCGTTTGTTCGTCTGGCTTTGTGTACTGTATGCTTTTGTCCTTTTGTTACAGTTGGCTATGCTTGTTTTCTTTGTCTGTGCGGTACTCAGGTCGCTCTCACAAAAGGGAGCTTGAGCTCAATGGGATGATTTAATAAAGGTTATAAATAAGAAGCAGGATGGGTAAGAAAACTCTTTTGCTTCCTTTTGACAGACGGCAGTTGAATCAGTTCTGCTCAGAGCTCCATTTTGACAAACTTATCGCTGGTTAAATGAATAGTGAAATATTAAAGATTCATTTCTTCTTAGTCTGGTACAGATGATTCAGTGGGATTTTGTGAGAGCCCTGTTTGTTTTACATTGTTTGTTTAATGCTTTTGAATGTATTTGTTTAATTATTTCTTGTTTCAGAGGACCCCCCTTGAAAATGAGATTACCATCAAATAAAAATCTAAAATAAATAATTCACCCGTTCTTTTACTCCATGTTCATGATAGAGCCTACAGTACATTGGTGTTATGTTTAAGTATGTCTATATATATAATTAAGCATCACTTTGAACTACACTGTTTGGGTAGTGCATGAATAGTGAGTCATCTGTTTGTTGTTTTATGACCTGAACATACTGCTCATAGACATAAAAACAGAGAAGTGACTCATGCTTTAAGAATGCTTTAGTTTTAATCACCAGGTCGATGCTTTTGTAAACAGTCAGGTTACTCTGTTACTATCTTTATCGCTGGTTAAATGAGTTGTGTAACAATTTGTCTGGCTCTGCAGTCTATGGTTATGCGCAACAACAGAGACTGAACAAGGGGGTATAGCTCAGTGGTAGAGCATTTGACTGCAGATCAAGAGGTCCCCAGTTCAAATCTGGGTGCCCCCTTCATCTACAATGAAAAAAAAGAGAGAAAGAGAAACAAAATCATCCTGTTTACACCTGGCATGAATATGCATCTCGGTTGATCCACTGGACAAGTCTGTTTAATGACTAGAAAAGTGCAAAATGCATTTCTTTGTTGTTCAGAAATTACCCTTTGGCCTCTTTACATGCCGTGGTATAGCTCAGTGGTAGAGAATTTGACTGTAGATCAAGCAATCCCCAATTTTCCAAATCTGGATGCCCCCATTCCTATAGTCAAAAATCTGTTTGATTTAACATCATTAAATAGTTTGTGTTAAAATTGTTTTCTGTGAATCAACTCTGACAGCATTATAATGATGACATTTTACTTTCTGAAAAACTATCAAAGGAGTCCATTGTAGCAGTCTTGAATTCCAGCTGCCAACAGCTGTTATTTTTCTCAAAGGACAAGCAGATAAACCTATAAAGCCATCATTCAAGTCAAGCTCTCTTCAACTAGCTGCAGAGGACTGGGTATGAACTAGTAAATTCTGTGTATTCAGTTGTGTTTTTGTGAAACCCACAGGAGGCCCATGGACACATCTGGGCAAGTCAGCTCAGTTCAAAATACATGCTTGAATATTGGGATCAAAGCTGACACTTCCTGACCAACAAAAAGCCATGTCAACAACACCAGCAGCCTAAGGGGCACTTAGAGATGAATTGAGCACCTATTGATCCGAAAATGTTCTACCACTAAGCAAAAGCAAAGCATTGATGACAGACTGGGATAGACTACATTTACAGTATGCTGTTTTTTTCTCTAGGCAAAAAGATCCACTGCACACAGCTTTTAGCTGTTGTGGTTCAACATGTTCCAAACAATCACACCATGTTGTAATTTTGCGTCCTAATCAAATTAGTTTAAGAGTCATCCTTGAGCTATACCCCCTCATATAAGCATGTTATAAGGGGCATTATTGGATTAATATGTACCAGATGATTACAGGGACATTGCCTTCTAATTAGACCAGTGTAAGAGCTATCCTTGCACCTATGGCTCAAAGCTACCATTGTCTGATAAAGCAAATTATATGTAAAAACATATAAATAAACATCTTATTTGAAGGGGGCACCCAGATTTGAACTGGGGACCTCTTGATCTGCAGTCAAATTAACACAGTAAAAGCCAGATTTGATCAGGGGAAATGTCATAAAATGTTCCATACAATCACACTATATGGTAATATGCCTGTCAATCAGGGAAGCTCAAGAGTCATCCTTGTACTTATGAATGAAAGCAAACCTTTTTATGAGAAGTGTAAATTCAATTGAAAACCATACCAATAAAGACATTTGACTCACATATTGAAGAGGCACCAAAATATGAATGGGGGGTTCATGTAACCCTTCATAGAAAAAGGTCAGCATGTCACAACTGATCAGACACAACTGTTTACATGGACCATTTTAAAGGGTCACCGAGAGTTGAACTGGAGGCCTTTTGATCTGAAGTGAAATGCTCAATAACACCTCTTATAAAAGTACCAGCATTTCACAGGTGCCATTTTCATTCAACACACACTTGTAGAGACACAATAACTTATAAGACAACACCAACAGAAGGGAGCACCCAGAGTTGAACTGGGGACCTCTTGATCTGCAGTCAAATGCTCTACCACTGAGCTATACCCCCTCATACAATGTGGTCATAATGGCCATTAATGGACAACAAAGCGTCAATTACAGAATCTCGCTCATGTATTTGAGTGATGGTTAACACAATAAAAGCTAAGGTGCTTGGTGTTCTCTATGTGGGGAAATCAAGGGTGAAAAATGCCAATTCAAAGCCAGGGCACATCCATATTTGAACAAGGTAAATGTCATGAAAATGTTCCATATAAGTGTTTTTATCTTTGTCTCCATGTGGGCAAATATAAGGTGGACACATGCTGTTTACACCTGTATGTATTATGCATCCTCCAGCAGTCACAAGCAAACGATTTGTGCCATGGTTTTGTTGCTGCCTACATCACTTCCCCCAGGTGGTTAAATGACCTTGTCAGAGAGTATCAAACAAGGTTGCATTGATAGCACAGGGGGCACCCAGAGTTGAACTGGGGACCTCTTGATCTGCAGTCAAATGCTCTACCACTGAGCTACACCCCCTTCTGCATTTCAGTCTCAAAGACCAGTTGGTTATAAAATGTTTTGGATTGGATCCCAAGCAGAAAGCACCTAATACAAGTGTAAACACTGTAATCCAATTACTCACAACACTCAACACACATTTGACCATGTATCTTTTGCAGTGTAAAAGGTAATGCATCTAAGGCAAAGCAATAACTGGGAGAAATGTCATCAAGGATGTGGCAGTTTTGGTGACAGTGCTCTAAATGTACTTTATCATGCCAATGTTGACCTTTGGAGGAACCTGTCTACCTGTAAGTGCTTCTTTCCTGCTCTCTATGTCAGCAAGTATTAAGTAAGCAAGGCTATAATTATGGCAGAACAGTAATACTGACCATTATAGAACAACAAATCGTTCATTAATTACCAACTGTTTGAGTGATGGTTAATACAGTAAAAGCCAGATTTGATCAGGGGAAATGTCATAAAATGTTCCATACAATCACACTATATGGTAATATGCCTGTCAACCAGGGAAGCTGAAGAGTCATCTTTGTACTTATGAATGAAAGCAAACCTTTTTATGAGAAGTGTAAATTCTATTGAAAACCATACCAATAAATAAATTTGACTCACATATTTAAGAGGCACCCAAATATGAATGGGGGGCTCATGATCTCAGTAACCTTCATAGAAAAAGGTCAGCATGTCACAACTGTTTACATGGACCATTTTAAAGGGGGTAACCAGAGTTGAACTGGAGGCCTTTTAATCTGAAGTGAAATGCTCAATAACAACTCTTATAAAAGTGCCAGCATTTCACAGATGACATTTTCATTCAACACACACACTTGCTTATAGGACAACACCAACAGAAGGGGGCACCCAGAGTTGAACTGGGGACCTCTTGATCTGCAGTCAAATGCTCTACCACTGAGCTATACCCCCACCAACAAGTGCACCATTATGGCCATTATTGAACATCAAAACACCAGTTACAGGGTGATGGCTAACACAATAAAATAAATGTGATCTCTGCTTGGGTAAATCAAGCTACATTTCAAGGCCAAAGTACTGCTTGATCTGCAGTCAAATGGATCACAAGAAGAAAGTTCCTCATACAAGTGTAAACATTGCAATCCAATTACTCACAACACTCAACACACATGTGACCATGTATCTTTTGTAGTGTGAAAGGTAATGCATGCCAGACAAGGACATAAATGGGAGAAATGTCATCAAGGACAGTGGTGACAGTGCTCCAAATGTACTTTATCCTGCCAATCTCAACCTTTGGAGTAACCTGTACACCTGTACACCTGTAGTGCTTCTTTCCTGTTCTCAGCAAGTATTAAGCAAGCAAGGCTACAATCATAGGAGAGGGGGCACCCAGATTTGAACTGGGGACCTCTTGATCTGCAGTCAAATGCTCTACCACTGAGCTATACCCCCTTTGACAGAACACTAATAATGACCATTATTGAACAAAACATCATTCATTACTTACCGACTGAGTGATGGTTAACAGTAAAAGCAAGATTTGATCAGGGGAAATGTCATAAAATGTTCCATACAATCACACTATATGGTAATATGCCTGTCAACCAGGGAAGCTCAAGAGCCATCCTTGTACTTGAATGAAAGTCAATGAAAGTAAACCTTTTGTGAGAAGTGAGCATTTTAAAGCAATGGAATTAGCTTGGTAAGACACAACATGGACCACTTTAAAGGGGGCACCCAGAGTTGAACTGGGGACCTCTTGATCTGCAGTCAAATGCTCTACCACTGAGCTATACCCCCTTCTGCATTTCAGTCTCAAAGACCAGTTGGTTATAAAATGTTTTGGATTGGATCCCAAGCAGAAAGCACCTAATACAAGTGTAAACACTGTAATCCAATTACTCACAACACTCAACACACATTTGACCAGTGTAAAAGGTAATGCATCTAAGGCAAAGCAATAACTGGGAGAAATGTCATCAAGGATGTGGCAGTTTTGGTGACAGTGCTCTAAATGTACTTTATCATGCCAATCTCAACCTTTGGAGTAACATGTACACCTGTAAGTGCTTCTTTCCTGTTCTCTATGTCAGCAAGTATTGAGTAAGCAAAGCTATAATTATAGGAGAGGGGGCATTCAAATTTCAACTGGGGACCTCTTGACCTGTAGTCAAATGCTCTACCACAGAGCTATACCCCCGAGCTATACCACATTTGACAAATCACTAATAATGACCATTATTGAACAATAAATCGTTCATTAATTACTGACTGAGTGATGGTTAACAGTAAAAGCAAGATTTGATCAGGGGAAATGTCATAAAATATCATAAAATGTTCCATAAAATCACACTATATGGTAATTTAGCCTGTCAATCAGGGAAGCTCAAGAGCCATCCCTGTACTTGAAAGAAAGTCGATGAAAGCAAACCTTTTGTGAGAGGTGTAAATTTAAAGCAATCGAGTTAACTTGGTAAGACACAACTGTTCACATGAACCATTTTAAAGGGGCACCCAGAGTTGAACTGGAGGCCTTTTGATCTGAAGTGAAATGCTCAATACCAACTCTTATAAAAGTGCCAGCATTTCACAGGTGCCATTTTTATACAACACACACACTTGCTTATAGGACAACACCAACAGAAGGGGGCACCCAGATTTGAACTGGGGACCTCTTGATCTGCAGTCAAATGCTCTACCACTGAGCTATACCCCCTACGACAGGTGCACCATAATGGCCATTATTGAACATCAAAAGACCAGTTACAGGGTGATGGCTAACACAATAAAATAAATGTGATCTCTGTTTGGGTAAATCAAGCTACATTTCAAGGCCAAAGTACTGCTTGATCTGCAGTCAAATGCTCTACTACTGAACTATAACACCCTTCTGTGGACCTTTACCAAAGACCATTTGGTTATAAAACATCTTTGGATTGGATCCCAAGCAGAAAGCGTCTAATACAAGTGTAAACATTGTAATCCAATTACTGACAACACTTAATACACATTTGACCATGTATCTTTTGCAGTGTAAATGGTAATGCTTCTCAGACAAGGACACAACTGGGAGAAATGTCATCAAGGACAGTGGTGACAGTGCTCTAAATGTACTTCATCATGCCAATGTCAACCTTTGGAATAACCTGTACACCTGAAGTGCTTCTTTCCTGTTCTCAGCAAGTATTAAGTAAGCAAGGTTATAATTATGGGAAAGGGGGCACCCAGAGTTGAACTGGGGACCTCTTGATCTGCAGTCAAATGCTCTACCACTGAGCTATACCCCCACCAACAAGTGCACCATTATGGCCATTATTGAACATCAAAACACCAGTCACAGGGTGATGGCTAACACAATAAAATAAACGTGATCTCTGCTTGGGTAAATCAAGCTACATTTCAAGGCCAAAGTATTGCTTGATCTGCAGTCAAATGGATCACAAGAAGAAAGTTCCTCATACAAGTGTAAACATTGTAATCCAATTACTCACAACACTCAACACACATGTGACAATGTATCTTTTGTAGTGTGAAAGGTAATGCATGCCAGACAAGGACATAACTGGGAGAAATGTCATCAAGGACAGTGGTGACAGTGCTCCAAATGTACTTTATCCTGCCAATCTCAACCTTTGGAGTAACCTGTACACCTGTTGTGCTTCTTTCCTGTTCTCAGCAAGTATTAAGTAAGCAAGGATATAATTATAGGAGAGGGGGCACCCAGAGTTGAACTGGGGACCTCTTGATCTGCAGTCAAATGCTCTACCACTGAGCTATACCCCCTCATACAAGGTGGTCATAATGGCCATTAATGCACAACAAAGCATCAATTACAGACTCGCTCATGTATTTGAGTGATGGTTAACACAATAAAAGCTAAAGTGCTTGGTGTTCTCTATGTGGGGAAATCAAGGGTGAAAATTTCAAATTCCAATTCAAAGCCAGGGTACATCCATATTTGAACAAGGTAAATGTCATGAAAATGTTCCATATAAGTGTTTTTATCTTTGTCTCCATGTGGGCAAATATAAGGTGGACACATGCCATTTACACCTGTATGTATTATGCATTCTCCAGCAGTCACAAGCAGACAACTTCTGTCAAGGTTTTGTTGCTGCTTACATCACTTCCCCTGGGAGGTTGAATGGCCTTATCAGAGAGTATCAAACAAGGTTGCACTGATAGTACAGGGGGCACCCAGATTTGAATTGGGGACCTCTTGATCTGCAGTCAAATGCTCTACCACTGAGCTATACCCCCTTTTGCATGTCAGTCTCAAAGACCAGTTGGTCATAAAATGTTTTGGATTGGATCCCAAGCAGAAAGTGCCTAATACAAGTGTAAACACTGTAATTCAATTACTCACAACACTCAACACACATTTGACCATGTATCTTTTGCAGTGTAAAAGGTAATGCATCTAAGGCAAAGCAATAACTGGGGGAAATGTCATCAAGGATGTGGCCATTTGGTGACAGTGCTCCAAATGTACTTTATCATGCCAATCTCACCCTTTGGAGTAACCTGTTCTCTGTGTCAGCAAGTATTGAGTAAGCAAGGCTATAATAACAGGAGAGGGGGCACCCAGATTTGAACTGGGGACCTCTTGATCTGCAGTCAAATGCTCTACCACTGAGCTATACCCCCTTTGACAGAATAGTAATACTGACCATTATAGAACAACAAATCGTTCATTAATTACCAACTGTTTGAGTGATGGTTAATACAATAAAAGCCAGATTTGATCAGGGGAAATGTCATAAAATGTTCCATACAATCACACTATATGGTAATATGCCTGTCAATCAGGGAAGCTGAAGAGTCATCCTTGTACTTATGAATGAAAGCAAACCTTTTTATAAGAAGTGTTAATTCTATTGAAAACCATACCAATAAATAAATTTGACTCACATATTGAAGAGGCAACCAAATATGAATGGGGGGCTCATGTAACCCTTCATAGAAAAAGGTCAGCATGTCACAACTGATCAGACACAACTGTTTACATGGACCATTTTAAAGGGGGCACCCAGAGTTGAACTGGAGGCCTTTTAATCTGAAGTGAAATGCTCAATAACACCTCTTATAAAAGTGCCAGCATTTCACAGGTGCCATTTTCATTCAACACACACACTTGTAGAGACACAATTGCTTATAGGACAACACCAACAGAAGGGGGCACCCAGATTTGAACTGGGGACCTCTTGATCTGCAGTCAAATGCTCTACCACTGAGCTATACCCCCACTGTCAACTTCATTGTCACAATTATTGATAGGCATAACACAAATCATCTGATGCAATAATAGATAGTTGGTTGTTGATTTGACCCAGAATTAAGAGCCCTTTCCATGTCTGACTCAGGTCTGCAAGGTGGCTGCATCTATTTTGAAAGAAGAACAGGGGGCCTCTTGTTCCGAACAGAAACACTAAAAAAAAAACCCTGATATGAAATGGTCAGCATGTCACAGAAGATGATTTTCCTACAGTTGGCATATAAACCTGTTATGTCAACAGGGACAACTCAAGCTGAGGGGGCACCCAGAGTTGAACTGGGGACCTCTTGATCTGCAGTCAAATGCTCTACCACTGAGCTATACCCCCTATAACATATGAACCATAATGGCCATTATTGAACAACAAAACATCAGTTACAGTGTGTTCTGTGTTTGGGTAAATCAAGCTACATTTCAAGGCCAAAGGTGATGAAAGATGATAATTTCCTTTTAACGCATTCATGTTAATTTGTTATGGCACAACCATTTACAGGGACCATTTTAAGGTGACAACCAGAGTTGAATTGGGGACCTTTTGATATGCAGTCAAATGCTCTACCACTGAGCTATAAACCCTTTCACTTGTCAGCAAAACATTCATCACAGAATCTTCCTTGACTATTTTAACTGAAATTAAGACTGAAAAAATGTCAGCAAGAGTTTCTTTTGAGTGGATGCTGGTAAAGGCTCACATGCATTTTTGTGGTAGCCTGAAAGACGACTATGTTCAGCTAAAGTAAATATGATTATGCAAACAAATAGGCACAACTATTATGTAAAGATTAGCACAATAGCTCATTAGCTCAGCACAGTGGAAACATCAGCAGTGAGCAAATTAAATGACACATGTATCCACTGATAATCCTGCTAGGAGTAATTTGGTCATCAGGCAGGTTTTGCAGTTATGTTATAGAAACAGCATGTTTTGGCTTTTATAAGGAGCAGGAGGATAGGACATTTGACAAGTTATCACCACAGGACACATCATGATTGTTTGTGATTCAGACTAATATGATTCTATTAACTGGAAACTGAGTTGGAGGTAATTTGTTATCTCAGTAACGATACCCCAATATAGCATGTTTTAATTCACTGAAAGAATAGTTGGCCAAACTCCAGCTTGCGTCACCATAGTTGCTAACACAACAGTAATGTAGATAGACGGGAAAATAATAGTAGGAGTAATATTAGTTTTAATATAATGCTGACAGTGTCAACATGCCAAGTAAACTGATAAAGAGGGAAAATATATGAAGCATATTTAAAAACTAAGTCACTGCAGGTCAGCTATCTGGAGTCTTTTACTCATACTTAAATATTGATACTTTTGTACTTTCCTGTTTTCTCTCAACTTATTCTGAACGAGTGTCCATTGTTGCTGTCAACCTGTCCTGCTTTTTTCCTGTTCAATGGTTCTTAGAGGAAGAAGAGGAGAAGCAAGAAGCAAGTGATGCAGAAGAGGAAGTGGAGGAGAGAGATTTGGATGGAGAGAAAGAGGAAGAGAGAGCAGGGTCATGGCCTGACTTTCAGAAATACTGAGGTCATGAATAGTCAAACAAAAAACCACCCTCACCACACACCACTTTGCCTAGAAGCCAACACGAAGGTCTCTTACTTTCACTTTTAAAAACATTTAATTTCTTCAACTAACTGTTCAATTATAATTTAAAAAAATGTATAAATACTATACCACTATGTGTTTTGCAAATGTAGAATTTAACATTTTAAAATAGGTGTTATGAATTGCAGCTAGATGGCCCTGGTGGTGAAGTAGACTTTAGATGGAAAAAAAACCTGGATGATGATTATGGTGATTATGACGCTGATGGTGAAGTGGACCGATTGTTCTAAGCCTCCTGTGTTGGAAACTGTAAGTACTCATGCTGAAGTCAGGTGCTCTGGAAAAGAAGTATCCCCTGAATGGCAAATATAAGTCAATACAGAAGATGATGATGCTGTCCAGTCAGGTTATCATGTGTTTATCACTAATTCATGTCTTGCAGCAGGTCCATATAAAGTCATAACAACTACATCCGCTATTGCCACAGTAATGAGGAAAAAACGTCTGCTGCATTTCTTCCTGTTTTCTTCCCTGTGGCCAAGAGGTTCAATTCCCACATGACCTGAACAGAGGGGAAACCGGACACACACACACACACACAAACACACGCATATAACATACCAGTGCTACATAACGTCACATCAGTGTAGGTACTTTACGTGAAGTCTAGACGTCTCCAGCTGTCACACGGTGCAAAGCATCCTCTCTGCTCTTCACAGGGATTCACGTCGAGTAGAACAAGTGTATCTATAAAAAAGTGGCACGCATGTCCCTGAAAACTGAGTGTGTCTTTCATTACATTTTTTAAACAACACATATACCTATAGATGAATGCATGTAATGCATGTAAAATGATGTTTCCCATGCACATTCTATGTTTTTTTTTTACATGTAACATCACAGTAAATTACTGAAGGTTTCTGGATGCATCTGAATCATGAACAGAATGGAAATGTGTCAAACAGGAGGACAAACTGAGGATCTCTGTTATTGTCCTGTTGAATTAGGTTGGGGTTAATAAGGGTTTGTGATGTGAGTGTACAAGTCTGTTTAGCTTTTCGACTTAATATTAGAAGTTTTTATGTTTTTTGGTGCAATTTCAAGAATGATATTTTGTTTTTTTTTTACTCTTTGGCAAATTATTATGACTACAAATCAAGTATTCTTTTACTCAATGTACAAACATGCTTCCTTTGGTTTCCTGGGAGTGTGAAACCATTTTTTCCAGAGCTGCAATAATTTGACTCGATTCATCTATCGACAGGAAATTAATCGCAAACTATTTTTATAATTGATCAAGTGTATTGAGTCATTTTGTAAGAAAAATACAAATATTATCTTGTTCAAGAAATTAACTTACTAACATAACTCACTTAGAATGGAATGGGATGGAATAGAACAGAATAGAATGGAAGATAATGGAATGGAATATAATGGAATGGAATGGAATGGAATATAATGGAATGGAATGGAATGGAATAGAATATAATGGAATGGAATGGAATATAATGGAATGGGATAGAATAGAATAGAATAGAATAGAATGGTATGGAATGGAATAGAATATAATGGAATATAATGGAAAGGAATGGAATGGAATGGAATATAATGGAATGGAATGGAATGGAATAGAATAGAATAGAATAGAATGGAATGGAATATAATGGAATGGAATGGAATGGAATGGAATGGAATGGAATGGAATGGAATGGAATGGAATGGAATGGAATAAAATAGAATATAATGGAATATAATGGAATGGAATGGAATATAATGGAATAGAATAGAATAGAATAGAATAGAATAGAATAGAATAGAATGGATTGGAATGGAATATAATGGAATGGAATAGAATGGAATAGAATAGAATAGAATTATATTTTACATATAATGAAATTACAGGTGCCACTCCATATCAGCTAGATGGAGGATAATGTGAACATATTTTAGAGATGCATTGAGTGCCCTACACTGTATTTGACTGTGTGAATGTTAGCTGTTGATTAAAGATGTTTTTAATGTTATCTTCCACTATTTACTATCTTTCTACTTTTTAATGTCATAAACAAACTGGAACTGAAAGTGATTAGTTGGTTACTGGAACTTTTGGACCGGTTTATTTTCATAGTGTACTGACGTGGTAGACGGTAATGTATGTGACTCATGCTCATGCTGTGTAAAATGTTTATGAGCCGGTGTTGAATGTCTTGATTTGGGGGTGTATCTGAAAAAAGGCGCGCACACACAGTCAGCTCCTCCTGTATGAATAAGAAACAACCCTCACTGTTTCACACTCCTGATCCTGGTGACAGCCATGTTCCACAGCTGCTCCACGCTCGCTGCCTCATTGTGCTGTTTGTATATTTAGCTGCACCGTTCCACTTCCTCTTTCTTCCACGTTGGGAAAACACACAACAATACAGCCGTGATTCTGCACCCACCCCTCCCTCTCCTTTCCTCTCCTCTCAGCATCCTTCCCCCCTCCTCCCCTTTTCCTCCCTCACGCCTTCCCTTGATTCGGTGATCCCCTACTAGCTTTCTGTTTTTTTTTAATCAAAGGTTTTGTTGAGAAAGAAACTGCAATGTGATTCACAGAGCCACAACAATGCCGAGGGGCAGCCATGTTTTTCCGGATCACACTTAACATTTGGTCAACACCAGTTCAAATACAATACAAATGCCCAAAATGGAATATGAGGCTATAAAATCTAAATAAAGACGTGGGAGGGAAACATTACAAGAAATTTAAGTTTTTTGCCTGTACTTTACTATTATAGTGCCATTGTTTCATTCAGGTTCTAGTACAGCTATTTTTTCCTTTGGTCCTATTTGCTGGTGGAGCTTAGTGCTCACTTATTATCTTTAAAAGTTCGTACACACATGTTAAAATTGCTGATTGATGTTGGATCAGTGGGATTTGGGGATCTCTCAACATCACACAGCCTCTCCAGGATAGTCCTTATGTGATTTATCAGAAGCCTGCCAGGAATTAAATGGGATGATGGAAGTAAAAAATGTTTGATCTAAGTTTACCCAACTTACATAACTTTGTGACATAAATTCAAGCAATACATTATTAATAGATGGATATATTATTATTGATGTCTTACTTTAAATAAACCAAAACAGAGTCGTCTTTGCTGCTGTGAACAGTCCAGACTCTGCAAAGGAAAGTTTGTCTTTTCTTTGTTCAGCTATTCATAATAAAATCATGTTTTCTTTCTCATGAATGTATTAACCTTTCGCTGTAAAGGCCAACTGTATTTCAAACACTGGCTATTCAGTGTTTTTGTTTCAATTAGCGTTGGTGTCTGCAATTTGCAGCTGTTAACCGTCTAAGAATTTTGGGGTTTCAGCGTGTGTGTACACTATTGTCCTGTAAATGCTGCTTCACATTCCCTACGAGACTGAAGAGAATACATGTTTCATGAAAATTGTTTGCCTGAAAGATGTTGAATTTTTGGCCCCAAACTCATTACTACAGTTTAAATATTTTAGCAGTTGCAGCCTTCAAATACATCAACTAAAATGACATGACAAGTGTAAAAGCAACACAGTGTAAATACAGTACAATAGATTTTTCTTATCACATAATATGGACAATGCATTGCTTATATACTCTTACTGTATACCATGACTACAAGTTTAAGATAGTGTGAAAGGTAGTCTGCACATATTTTAGTGCAACACCTTGTCCACACTGTCCACAAATCAAAAACAGCACATGAGCAGTGACTTCAATTTTCTGTCAGTTTCTACACTACAATGGATGCAGTCAACCGCAACACTGCTGTGCTTTCAGATGTGTTTTGACAGCACTCACAGCCCAGTACACAATCACTTAGTTACGCATGCAAGTAAGAGGAAAATAGACTTGAAGTATAAAAAGACACTTCAGGTGATATTAAAATGCCTGAGGAGAAATCTTTTATGGAGCCTGCAGCTGTATTGATTAAAAATGAAGCGTATCTGTTCTGTCAGACTAATGTGAAAACTGCTGAGAATGTGGCTGATGTGCAAACAGTGTAAACAACCTGCAAGGGCACGGAGGGGTTCAGGATGAGGAAGAAATATAAAAAATGAAGTCAGAGTTGTAGAACTGGGGCAGGTTCACTATAGTAGTTATTTTCAACTTATTAAAATGGTTTACTTTAAGGATGGTGGTTTCATCATTACTGGCTTTTCATGTCAAAATGACCTCAAGAGAGACACCCAACCCCAAATTGTTCCAAAAATGGAAAAAGGAAATTGGACCAAAGCATTTTCCAAATAAATACAATGTCATAAACATCAGAATTTCAATTAAGTTCTTGCATACCATAAAGCCTTAATGACAGGTGTGTCTCACCAAAATTCAGTGATTCATTTTTACCTGATAAAGGCTTACTGACTGAAATAGCATCAGTAGTAACTAAGTAAGAGTGACTGATGTACTGCTGGTTTTTTCTCACATGATCAGAATTATAAATAAAGCCATGATTCTTTCAGTAACCCTCCGTCGGCATCAATAAATGATTACAACATTACATTACAGTCATTTGGCAGATGTTTTTGTCCTATGACTGAATTCACCTCCACTCGAACAATATCATCATAAACAATGAGTACATAATATTCATAATGTTTGAAAATTAACGGAAAATGTGTTTCTGACTCTTTTTTTTTTCTTAAATACAGTTAAGATGGTTGTTTGTCATATTTTATGTACTATGACACTACTGGGCTAAAAATATGTGAAAAAGAATGTTACACAACACTTGTCGGTGTAAATTTGATAGATTTTTAAAAATTTCCTGCCAGTTTTCCTGCCAAAGAGGCTGCCAGAGTGTAAAAATAAACCCTTATTTCTCTGCTATCGATCCTGTCAGATTTATCAGGAATAATCTTTGCTAGAAGATTCACTGCCGTTCCAATATGTCTTGATACAGACAGATTGGCGAGACACCAGCAGAACGAGCTGCGGAGGTTGTATGTGGAGTCTGTGACCTGAGTTTGAACTCTGGTGGGAGTACAGCGGCTGTTTGCCTCATCCTGCAACAGGCTGTGGTGACAGAGGAAGTTGGCAAGAGGAGAGGAGGAAAGAAATTTACTCCATTAATTAGATCAGGATATTGGACTGGAAGTTAATTAACACTCTCACACAGACACACATGCACAGCAAGGTAGGGGAATTGAAGAGAGGAAAGAGAAAGAAGACATGGGTGAAAACGTTGAACCACATAAGTGAAATGAAAAGGATCTGAGGCAGACGGAGACATAGTCTGAATTTAACTCTTTTAACTAAACGTGACTGTCTGAAACCTCCTTTCATTACTCCTGTATTGGGTGTCTGGTCTAGGGAGAACAGTATGTCTTTGTCATTCTAAACTCATTATAGCTTTTGAAATGAGGTGAGTCTGGAACAAATCAAAACTATTATCTTTGTCCCATGTTAACTCACATTGGGTGATATATTCAAATGTAGAAAGAGAGGTAAAGAAAGAGAGAGAGAGAGAGAGAGAGAGACTCAAACACATTCAGACACACACATAAAGAGACAAATACCATGAATTCTAGTTCTTTAGTAATTCAAGTGATGGGAGACTCAAGTCCCTCGTTTTCTTATGATCTGTACCCGAACAGTAAAAAACTCCATTGAAATACAAGCAGGGACATTTTTGCATTTATTTATAAGTACAGTAGTGGCAGAGAGGCCGACAGGAAGCAGGGAAACACCTGCAGCAAAGGTTCCTTGGCGGCTTTGAATCAGGGACACTGCCATCATACAGCATGCGCCCCAACCAATCAACTACCCAAATTTGTACTTAAAAGACTGTAACTGTGAAATATATCCACTTCATTTGACTGACTCAGATGACTGAAGCCTCATATTATTCTCAGATAAACTTTTAAATAATTTTTTGCCTAAAATAAGGATTGTAGATTTTCTCCCCCATCACTTACATTGTACATTCAGAGGGGATTTATCAGTATGAACAAGAGGAATGATTACAGCGAGGAAAGACCTATGTTTCTAAGCACATGAAACATTTTGACTCAAGGGCCATGATGACTTAAGGGTTAATATCAAAGTGAGAATTAGGTTATAGGTTAAAGAGGAATGCCAACAATTTTCAGTTGCACAATACATACCAAAGTGACTTTTTCTTCCCTCCAACCCAGAAGGTAATAATATCTGGTGCTGGTATTCCTCTTTATTTGAAGAATCTACTTGCAATCACACAAAACAGAGTTTCTCAAATCACTGCCAAACAAACACGGATACTAGTTTTCATATGGCAGTGATGTTCTATGTGTACCTTTTTTGTTTAAGTTTGTAACAGAAAAGTCATTACTTACACCTGGTGAACATGGCATTGCAGCTGTGTTGCCTCTGTGCTACCGCTAACTTCGCAATGACACAAAAATAGAGTTTTCACGTGTAGTGATATCACACACCTGTGACTTCCAGTGTCACAGACAGCTGTGCAAGCTGCGGATATGTTTGACATTATTTCACCTGCTCAAACACTCACTCGCACATACGTACACAGTAAATCTCCTTCCTGTCTGACATACCGTACCGGGAATTCCATGTTGAACATTGAGGGCAAGCAACACGGTAAACCTGATACCCTTTCAAGTTGCCACACACATGCACACACACACACACACATAGATACTGTACATGTACACTGCGGGCATTAACAAGATGAGGGGTAGTACTTCATCCTGTCATGGAGAGCAGCATGTCCCCATAGTATGTCAGTCACTCTGTACACGGTGCATAAAGGTGAAAGGTTAGCATTTACACTGGTAGATATGTGTGCATGTGTGTGTGTGTGTGTGTGTGTGTGTGTGTGTGTGTGTGTGTGTGTGTGTGTGTGTGTGTGTGTGTGTGTGTGTGTGTGCATATGTAGTCCAGGAATAGCCACACAGGGATGCCTGCTTCCTGTGTCTTCCTTCTGCAGGGAGGAAGAATCTATCATGACCCCTGGCTTCCATGGCGACCCATCCAGCCGTGACCCCTAAACGAAACACTGAGCTTCCTGGAAAACAGTCCCAGGCTACTTGGGAAAAGAGAGCTGGCCCGTCCTCTTGTCAGCGATCATCTCTTGTCAGTGTTTACTTGTGTGGCATGTTTGACTTTTAGGATACAGACTGATGTACTACATGTGCAGTTAGTTACTCAGGAGAAGGCTTTACACAGATTTCATTTGACATATATTTTTAAGATGTTAGTGAATCTAATAATACCATAAAGGTACTTTCAAACTGTGTGAGCATACTTTTCTTCCAACAGCAGCCATTCCCTTTGCAATCCAAATGATTTCAGAGCATGACATGAAACAGAAACAGCTTGATGTAGTGTTTGTGTTGGTTATCGTGTTAAGAGATCAGCAGTGGCGGTGGCGGTTGCAACGCGAGGCATCCATATTTACATATTCTGAAATTCTCTATGAAGCAGGAGGTCTGTTTTTGAACTTCGTAGCTTGTTGAACATTGAAAACTCATATTGGACAAAATATTTTTCACATCACTCCAGTTCTCAGATCTTTTTTATTGGCTTCCTGTCTGTCAAAGAGCAGCAGACTTTAAAAATACTGCTGTTGGTTTATAAAGCGCTGAATGGTTTAGAGCCAAAAATTCATTTCTGATCTGCTGTGGTGATGTTATGAACCACCCAGAACTCTTAGGTCATCTGGGACACGTCTGCTTTCTGTTCACAGAGTCAAAACTAAACATGAAGAGGCAGCGTTCAAGTTTTTATGCTTCATTTCCAGACGACTGCAGGTCTGCGCCAACTCTCCGACTTTTCTGTTTGCGACTGCTTTTTATTGAATCCACATTCTAGCATTAATATCTTACACTGCACTGTAACTTTTTATTCTCCTGGTTTTATCTGTCTAACTCTATTTTAACTTAATTCAATTTCCAATCTAACACTTTTACTCAAGTTTACATGTCTTTTATTTTTCCAGGTGTCGCTTTTGCATTCTGTCCTTTGCACTTTGAATTGGCTTGTTGTTGAAATGTGCATACTGTATGCAGAGTATTGCTGCTTGTCTTAAAGTATAATGGAGTGTCAACACTAGGAGCGACCAAGCTACAAAATGGCCAAGCGCTGACCTGCTACATGGTCATCAAGTCGCTGTTGAAGTGTTACTCAGACTCTCATTCACATTGTTAAATAAGATAGAGGACAGAGGAAAAAGATATGAAGCTTAGCAAAGGTTCAGTGAGGAAGATGAAGTTGGTACAAACTCCTTTCAGTATTACAGCTCTCTCTCATACAGATTCACTTATTTCCTGGTTGTCAACATTAAAGTGGCGTAGTTTGAGTTTCACTAGTTACCTATCACTCACTCTAACCAACAGCACAATGTTACAGCTTCATCGTTAGCCCATCATCTAGCTGTGGTCTTTTTAAAATATGTCTCTCTCTCTGCTCTAGTCTGACATACAGCTGTTATATTCATCCCCCCACCCCCCCACCTCCACCTCCCCATCTTTGCCCAGACTCCCCAGGATCAACAGTTCCATCACACTCATCCAACTCATCAGCATCACCATCATCAGTGTCTGGACTTCATGGGGAATCTATCTCACAGCTGATGCCTCATGGAGTTCGAGTGCCAAAGACTTTGACTATCTCATTGTACTTATATAATAAACATAATTTTTTTTTCATTCACTTGTCTCTCCTGATTGAAATATTAGACTTTGGATACACACACAATACTTGTAGGTAGATCAGTTCATTGTTGGCTTGGCACTGTACATGAGATATACAGAAAATGACCATCCAGATCCTTTAAATGTGTTTATATGGTAACCTAGATTGTGTTTTTAAAGCATTTATTTGTTTATCATTATCCTAAACTCTTTGGATATTACTTATGTATGGCATCCTAATGTATTTGACATCAAACAGCCAAATAATCTATTTTTGGCTTGTGACATTTGGAGAATATCTTGCTGGATCAAAGCAGCTGAAAGGACATTTCAGTGTAGCAAAGTGATTTTAAAACATATTCCCCAGATTGTCCAAACTTTCTGGTCCTCTTTGTTTTTGCTCTGTTTTGACAAACCCCGCCTGTCAATCCAAATAATAATCCAAGCAGATTACAACAAACGCTAAGAGTTTTTTGTGGAAAACCATTTACTTCATATCTGACCCATAATTTTTTTTAAAGACCTAGTGGGACTTTACTCACGATGATGTAATGCACTTTCTGATTGTTACATTAGAGGGAGGGAAACAGAAAAATGTGCCCAATTGTTTTTCCATTAGGCGCTGAAAGTTTCCCTAGTAATATTTTATTATAATCAAACTAAGATTGATAGCATGCCTTTCTCTTCACACCTGCCCTGCCTCAGCCTCGTCAGCCCTGCCCTGCCCCCAGTGTTTCCACCAGCCAATCACCTCCTTGCCTGTTCTCCTGTCCAGTCACCTGTTCCCTATCATTATCTTATTTGTACAGTTTGTATTTAAGTCCTGTTGTCCACTTCAGTCTTTGATGAATCATCTGATCTGCTTTACTTTGCCTGCGCTCCTGGTTCCTGAGTATCGAATCTTGAATAAATATTAATTCTTCAGGTCATGTTGCTCATTGTAATAGTACAGTGATGTCATCATATTTTAAATGGGCAACCCTTGATCTAAAAATAGACTAGATCTCATTTTAAAAGGTTTCTGGTGCTGTGAAAAGTTTGGATTTTTTATTTTTTATTTGAATCCCTGTTGGCTTCTACAAAGGGGTCACTAGTCTTCATGGGGTCCACATAACATGACCAACAATAAAACAAACAGCAATTTAAAAATGATGTTAATCAATAAAACAAGAAAAAGCTAAACAAGCCACATATAGAGATCACAAAATAAGTTAAATACCTCAGATTGAGCCTGAAAAGGACGACACAAAAATAGGAAATAAAGTAAAAATTATCCCAAAATCACAATAAGTAAAAGTTACATCTATGTAAGATTCACTAGATTCATCAGATATGTTTTTTAATCTACTTTTAAAGTGTATCGTGTCTGTAGGGAGGAGATTCTCGGTAGCAGAAGCTCTACAGAGAACAGTTCATCATACAGTTTAATCATGGACACAGAACCAGAAGATGACTGATGCTCAATTGACGTGTATTACACAACCACCAGTAAGAAGTGTGGTCAGGTATACTTAACCACACAAACTATTTGATTATATATGATAGCGTATGTCTCTCCTGTTTGTCTCTTTTATCCTGGTGATATATTTAGGTCTGCATGTTCTATGACTTTATTTCATCTTTATAAAGCAGAGATTAGTAATCCTCTAATACAGTGGTTCTCAATCCAAAGGTGGAGACCCTAACAAGGGGTTGTTGGATTAATCTAAGGGGTCATGAGATGATCGGACAATAGGAATAAACAAAACAAAACAAAAAAGAACATTTCTGACACACAATTTTTGTTAATGTTTCTGCTAATTTTTGCTTTGAAAAAAAGATAATTAGTGTATTTTATCTCCTCTGAAAAGCCTCTAAAAGTTATTAAGATAAAAATAAAATAATCATCTTTTATTATAATCCAATGTGGAAATAGGGGTCCCGCATAGACTTTATTTTATGGGGTCACAAGTCATAAAGGTTGGGAATCACTGCTCTGATATGAAGCCACCAAACTTTCCCTTTAAGAGCACCAGCAGGCTCCCAGGTCTGCTTGCTCCTAATAAGGTGGCGGTAAACCCTGCCTTCATGAGGTGAGGAACAGGGCCCCTGAAGCAAACTTGAGGACCACAGCCACATTATTTAAGACTTCCGGTCGCGAACTTTCAAAGAAAAACTCCACAGTCACTAGGATCGTCTGTATCATTGCTGAAACCTAACTACACAAACCAAGGAGAAATTACTCAAATATCTGAGGAGCAGTAGACGATAAACTGGAGTATTGTTATTATATTTTCATACATACAACACCACTTTAACAACTTATACTCAGAGCTACTTTTACAGTACTTTTTTCTCTTAAGTAAAGATTTAAACTACGTCCATTTAGTGCAATTACTTGTTATTATGATCAACAGATGTATTTATATATCACACTTATCTCATTTCTCTGCCGATGCCATAAAATAGACTTTGACAAATCGATTATATCATTTTATTTTGAAAGGAAAGTCGCCACGTTTCCGTCGTCGTTGTGGATATCTCAAACTTGACGCGCTAAAACTTCAGGAGGAGAGGCCCTGCTGCTATTTGCAAAAGCTGCCCACCGCTCAAGACGCAACCAGAGAGCAGAAGCGCGTGAGGCGAGAACAACCTGATCCAGGGAGGTTGAAAACGGAGAAACACCAAGAGAGGGGACAGAGAGACTGACAGGGAGGCACATAAGAAGCTTAAGATTAAAAAATCCACATTTCCAGTCAAGTAAATCGCGCTGTAGTGAGAATAATCTGAATTTTGACATCTGAGCGTCCAGAGAATTACGCATTCGAGGGTGAACCAACTTTTACGCACGGATCTTTGGAGATGAGAGGTGTCACTTATGAGGAGACTGCTGCATTGTTGAACTATTTGAATGCGATTTAAGGACCAGTGCTCGGAGTCTGATCATCTTTGAGTGGAGCTTTGACTGAAGAATGGACACATGTTAATTTTTCTTTAATTATACATTTGGAGACGTTTTTGGATTCGCAGCGGGAGCTTATTGGGACTGTCTCTTACACAGCAGACTGATATAATAGGAACTGAGTGGCTGAAGCTTTCGTGTATTATAACACCTTGCATTACGCACCTGTCCTAGAGTACCCTTGACGTCTCCCTTTGAGAGTTTTCAAAACACGAGTATAGACATATTCAGACGTCTAGCCTGCGTGTGAGTCAGCGTGAGCAAACATTTGGACAAGCGGCGCACATAGGCAGTGACACATTTGGGATATATAACAGTGCGTGCCTTGCACAGGCGGGCAGCTCACAACAACACCGGGACGAGGCTCGGTGCAGCCGGGGGATTGGACACCGAGGTGCTAAATGCCCAGCCGGTCGCTTGCGGCTCCTCAGGCTGGGCGGCAACATGAGATCCTGGGTCCTGCTGCTGCTACTGGCTGCGCTTTCAGCGGCCCGTCTGCGGCTCGGCAGCGCTGAGGTAAGACCGGTACCGGTTAACAGATTTTGACCTCTAGTGAGAGGTGATACTAACCAAACTAAATTGGATTACTGTCATACACAAATGCAAAGTTGTAGGCCTACTTAGTGACAGATTTTAGGCTAAAATGATTAATTATGTTGTAGCAATTAGAGATGTGGTCATCAATATAAGACCACCAGAAAATAGAGTTAAGTATAAGACGTGCATTTTTACGCTCTTTTCAGGCAACTTTTGTCCATAGTGATTCATAGCGAGCAATTTAAAGAGATTTATATCTGTGTCAACTCTATTAAGCTCCCAATAAGGTTGGTTACATCCTTGGCACAGCCTAATTTCGAAGCGGATATCAGTTTGAGTGAGACAGGCTCATACAGAAAGATCATTATATTGGGACCATTAAGTTAACATCCAAATGCTCTTGATTGAGGGGTTGTTGATCTCTCCTTATCGTATTATTTTACTCGGATCCCTGCTCTTATCTTGTCATTACACTGAAAACGAGTAGCTCTGATATCCAACAAACTGAACATGAGAGAAGGATGAGTTCATTTTCTGACTTGGATACACAGACAGTGAGACAAGATGAGACCTTGACTGTTGAGGTTTTTTCTTCACTTGTATGGAGCATTGGCTACATTGTCACCACCATCATCATCATCATCATCATCTTCATCCTCTGATGAATGTTTTCTGTAACAATTTATTTAATTATTAGGTGAACAAATGAAACAATGCACTGTTATGTGTGTGCATCCAGTCTCTGTGGTTCCTTTTCATGCGTGATTCTGCCAGTGTTGCATGCAGGACTCACAGAGTCATAGAGAGAGAGGCAGAGAGAGGGTGAGGCAGGGCCTTGGCTCATGGCCCAGCAGCAGGAGATAACCTACAGTACGAAGCTTGAGCCAGAATCCATCCGTCAGCCCAGCTGCTCTCACGGTCACACCAAAAAAACGAGGTCCTGTTGTCACTTAACTGCTGAAATAATTTTCTCTTTAATGCATTCCTCGAGTGCTGTTTGAGTTGTTAACTTATTCAGACACCTGTTTCTTCAGCTGGCAGCCAGTAAACACAAGCTTTCTGGTATTCAAATAAACATTACAATAGACAAGAAAGAGTCTGCACATATGCACCCCATGGCAATCTGTCATATCGCAAAAAACTGGTCAAAATGTCCAGACAGCATAGTTTTGAATGGATGTGCAACTACTTGGGTTTTACTCATTGCCGATTGTACTTCAGCACATAATCTTCACATGTATATTAAACATTTCACATGTTCAAATTTTCAAATGCTTAAATATGTAACTTTTTCCTGAGGCATCAAAATGTTTCAGAAGTCCCGCTCCCCTCCTTCATTTGGTCGTGTTCTCTCTCCAACACTGCTCAGTCATGTGGATGAGCTGTCAGATGATCTGTGTAAAACAGTGATAGCTTGTTGCATAGCGAGCTGTCCTCACATCTACAGGAAATATCACTAAATATTGTTGATGTTTCCGAAGCCGAAGACATCTCTGAGCATTTTACTGATGCCCCACCTCTGTGGTGAAGGTCTGGATGGATGCGATCCACATTCTGCAGCGTTTCACATTTTTCACACTCGGCCTCGGCACACCACTTCTGCTTTTGCTGATTTGTGGCTTTAATGGTTGAACATGTAATCGTTTCTCTTTCTTTTCCATTGATGTGATGCCAGTTTGCAAAGGCAGAACCAGTTAACCTTTGTTTGTGGACACATGTGATCTGTTGCACATTTAAGCTTTTTGCACTTTTGTTAATTACCTCTTTATATCATGGTAACAAAGCAGGATTCTCACAGCATCTCCTCATCAAAGTCACAGCATCCTGACACTTATGGCTCTTATTGACATTCAGAATATCATAATTCAGACAGTAAAGCTGCAAAACTCCACAGATTTCAATGAGCTTTATCAGAAAGAGACTCCATGCCTAGCACTAGCAGAAGGGTACTTTGGTGATTGGGTGGAAACTGGCTGTTATTGGGGTTAAGCCTGCGACCCTTTAATATTGGATAATCACTGAAACTATTAGCATGCTCCATATCATGTGCATGATGAGTACAGCTTATGGATCTCTTTGGGCATCTGACTTTTTTTTCTGTTCAAATGATCACTGAGCTGCCATGTGATCTGAGTGTGAGGTGGCATCAGGTTGACGTGTGTGTCCAACTCAGACTCTGTGACACTTTAATCCTTATCTTGTCACAATGTTTAGTCCAGAGATGGAAAAAATGGAGACATCTTTGACGTCTTAGGTCTGCCACATCTGTCTGTGGAAAATACTTCAGTTTGCACCGTCACACAGTCACATAGGCGCAGTCACACGCACACACAAACACACAGACACAGACACACAGACACAGACACACAGAGACACACACACACACACACACACACACACACACACACACACACACACACACACAGAGATTATTCAGCCAAGTCACTCCAGGTTCACTGAGGCTGAAATGATTAGTACCTGCAGAAAATATTAGCATCACTTATGAGGGAAAGATATTTGATTTACTGGGCTGCTTCTTTGTCTATGAGCAATCCAATCAAACGTAGCTGCTTATACAATATGTTGTCACACACACACACACACACACACACAAACACACACACACACACACACACACACACACACACACACACACACACACACACACACACACACACACACACACACACACACACACACACACACACACACACACACACACACACACACACAGTTGTTGCGGTTCATTTTTAAATCCATTTAAACAGGAGTGGAGTCAGATGGAAACACAAATGCACTCATGCACCAGGTCATATTTCAATTCTTTTGTCATCTGCTGTTCAAATCACAACTGTTACATCAACACACACTCACAGTGACACTCACACACACACACACACACAGACAGACACACGCACATACACACACATAGCTGATTGGTGGCCTTTGAACAGGTTGTTGTCTGACTATTGTCTCTGAGGGCTAGCTTGGATGATTTGCTACTGCCTGGCTTGATCCATTTTACATAAGAACAACAACTAATCTGCCAGGGATTTCACAGACTTTGTGTGTGTGTGTGTGTGTGTGTGTGTGTATGTGTGTGTGTGCACATCTGGGTGCATGACCGAGTATAGCTGCACATGTGTCAGTGGACATATGTGCTTGTGTTTGTGTGTCGGGGGTGGGGAGGGTTTGTGCCTCTGTGCGTGCATGTGTGTCAGATGGAAAAGCGCAGTGGCACATAAGAGTATTTGTTTGTAAGCCCTGAGTGGTGCAGTATTACAGGAAAAATCTAAACGTAGAGTCAAGTGGATAGTTGGAAATAAGATGAATAGCAACAACGAATGAGAAAAGTCACAGTTAAAGTGTTTTAAAGGATAATAGTAGGTGAACTCATCAGGGAAAAGGTTATAGATATAAACATGATGTTAGAATCAATATATAGAGGAGGAGGAAACTTTTTAGACATTGTGTTGATGAAGTGAGATGGGGTAAATCCAATATGTATGCAGTGTCTGTGTGTATGTGATTGTGTCTTTGGTTGTACATGCTGCTAATGTAGACCCTAAATTAAAATGACTGCTGGAATCAATATAATATCAACTTATTTTCTACTTTCTGTAACACTTACTAACAGCAAGAATAAAAAAATATGTAAAGAAAGCACAAAAAACAGCAAATATAAAGTAAATTCAGACTAACTTTAAAGGTGCAGTGTGCAAAATGTAGTGGCATCTAGCGGTAATATGTTTCCATTAGTGTGCAATCCTCTGAAAATAAGAATCATTGTGCTTCTGTTACTTTTGATTGAGCCCTTTATATCTACACATGGAGCAGGGTCCCTTCCACAGAGGCTGCCATGTTGCACCGCCATGTTTCTACAATAGCCCAGAATGGACAAACAGTGGCTCTAAAGAGGGCCTTTTCATGTGTTTTACAGCCACTGTAAGTTCTCCTTCATGCTTGGAAGGGAATAGGTATTTAGTTGTTTGCAAACTGCAACCTTGCCGCTAGGTGCGACTAAATCCTGAACACTAGTCCTTTGATCACCCAGTGAGACAGCACCCAAGGCTAACTCAGCTGCATCTGCTTCACACTTGACACACTCCAGCGATCTCAACTCGCAGCTGGAAGATTTTTACTTTAAAGCAGCTGCAGTCGTACAGCTAACAGTATCAGCTAGCTTGTAGTCCTAACTATTTACTCAAAGGATTGTAGTTAATTCACCTTTTTCAATACTTTTTTGATTGAGCATCAGTTTAAAAATTTGTACAGGCGGACAAGACTTTAACACGGTGAGCGGAGACCTTTTGTAGATTCTTAATTTTCATTGTTCCTGTAGCGCAAATATTTTAGTTATGTGTGTACTGAAATGTATTAATTGATTGATTAGGTCTGTAAACTATCGAAAAAAGCTGTGAGCTCAAGGTGGTCCCAACTAATTTGCTTGTTTTGTTTGACCAAGAGTCCAACGATGTGCAGTTCACTGTCAGAAAAGCAGCAGATCCTCACAATTTAGAAGCTTTAAGTGACTTAAATTTATTGATTATTCAAATATTTACAGATTGAATTTCTACTGAATAACTAATGGAGTAATCATTCCAGCTCTAGTGTTCACTGTAGAAATTCAGATTGCCGTCGATGATACACCTGCAAAAGACGTCTGTCGGGTTTTTAAAGCCTTTCTGAGGGTTTGCTGCTTTGCTCGAGGGTTCTAACATCAGAGCTGTAGTAACTTGTTAATGTGATGATCAAGTAGTTGTCGTAACATTTTATCCACTGCTATCCTTTCTTCTCTCCTCTTTCACATGCTCCTCTCCTCTGTCATCTATCCATCCATCATCTGTACCTTCATGTCCGCAGCTAAGGGGGAGGAGGGGGAGGGGGGGGGGTGAGTCTGTCTGCTGGCATGTATGTGTGTGTGTGTAAGAGAGAGAGCACCCACTGAGTTCTGTGTGTCTATTGAGTTTATGCGACAGTATGTTGGCCATTTGCCATAACTCTGTTAGGGGAAGGCATGTGGTGTGACAGCGCTACTGATTTTGAGTCACTCATCATACACTTTCTGATTCAGTGCTTTTATGTGTGTGCGTGTGTGTGTTTACTTTTTTGAGTCTGTTTGATTTCATGTTTGTGTTTGTGTGTTTGTGTGTGTGTGTGTGTGTGTGTGTGTGTGCGTGCCGTCAGCTGGCCCCATAATTACATTCCATTACACCTCACCTTTCTCCTCAAACATTCCATACAATCCCTTTGCCTCGCAGGCTTCCTTTAAGGCCCTGAGCTGTGTGTGTGTTATGTTTTCGTTGAGCGAGTGTATGACCTGCTTTTAGATCATAAGCCATCTTATGATCCGACTATCTTCTTGACCCACGAACTCAGATAAACATTCATGCAATCTAAAGATATGAAAAATGACAAGAAAAGGCATGTACGGGCTTCACAGAAAACAGAAAAACAATGAGATAGTCCTATTTTTGTGTGTATGCGTGTGTGTGTGTGTGTGTGTGTGTGTGTGTGTGTGTGTGTGTGTGTGTGTGTGTGTGTGTGTGTGTGTGTGTGTGTGTGTGTGTGTGTGTTCGTGTGTTAGATGGCAAATAAGGAACTTTGAGTCATGCCCACTCTGGTTAATTTAGGTCCTTTGCTAAAATTGCTATTATTAGCTTGTTGTCCACTTCATGGCCTTTTTTTAACCAGTGGTTTGTTGTTTGGCCATGAAGCACTATTTCCTGCCTGTCCCTGTCTATTTCCACTCTCTAATCTGTATGTGTGTGTTTGAGCATGTATGTTTGCGATTAACACTGTCATCGTAATGATAGCTTGTCACTTACAGAGAAAACTGCCTGCGCCTGTGTCCATTTGTGTGTGTGTGTGTGTGTGTGTGTGTGTGTGTGTGAGACAGAGAGAGAGGGAGCGAGAGAGAGACTGTGTGTGTGTGTGTGTGTCTGTGTGTGAGGCTCACTGGACAAATTGGGCGGACAGTTAAGTGGTTAAGCATCTGTATGTGAACTGGAAAAGTGGGGGCGAGTGTGTGTGTGTGTGTGTATGTGTGTGTGTTTGTATGTGTTTGCTCAACTAGGTCAGCCAATGGCTCGTGAAAGTCATCCAGGTGTCCTGAGCCGCCGCCGCCACCGCCCACAAAGCAGACAGAGAGAGGGAAAGAGAGGGAGAGTGAGAGAAAGATAGATGGAAAATGAACTGAACTGGAGAAAATGATAATAAAGGACATTCATCAAGTCACTCTACAAATGATGGAGCCAGAAATTAAATAAAAGTCAAATTTTGTACATTAAGGAAGAATCCAAAGTATGAGCAAAAATAGAATAATTCTTAAATAAATCTCATTATTTCACTATTGCCCTCTTTTAAAGACTCCATGTACTGTTTTAATAGTCTTTTAACAGGGTTTGAGTTATCTCTTATCTAGAGTCTGAACATAAATTGTTTTTACATGAAATATGGCTAAATCTTCTCTCACAGTGTATATAATTGCATATTGTGATATAATGTGTTGTGCTATAGTGCATTTCCAATTCAATTAAAATGTTGCATAGATAGATGATAGATGAATAGATTGAAAATAGGCTGTGTGATATTCTTGGTACCTTCATGACAAAAAATGTGCTGCATCAGTGTCTTCTCCCAGAAAAGCAGTTATGTAGCTTGTAAAATCTTTTTAAGTATAAGAAACAACATAAGACAATGAAACTGTCCTTTGAACATTATACTAAGATGTTTCTTCTCTTATTTTAGACTGTTGAGTAGCTCTTTAACCCTCCTGTTGTCCTCAAGTCAAGGAAGGAAGGGAGGATGGAAGGGAGGAAGAAGGAAGGAAAGGAGGGAGGGAGGGAGGAAGGAAGGAAGGGAGGAATGAAGGAGGAAGGAAGGGAGGAAAGGAAAGAAGGAAGGAAGGTAGGAGGGAGGGAGGAAAGAAAGAAGAAATGAAGGAGGGAGGAAGAAAGGACAGAGGAAAGAAGGAAGGGAGGAAGGAAGGAATGAAGGGAGGAAGGAGGGAAGGAAACAAGGAGGGAGGAAGGAAGGAAGGAAGGGAGGAACAGTCAAAACAGAAGAGGCTTTTTTTAATACAGAATTGAACGCAGGTGCTTCAGAGCATCCCTTTAATCTCATCCTCACCTACTTGTCATCACGCTCCGCTTTATACCTCCATTTACCTCTCCAAGATTAATGTCAGTGTTACAACCTAGCCAAAATGAGTTCAGCTGAGGTCAACCTGTAGCGCAGCCCACACAAGATAAACAGTAACTATGGTTTCTCTTATCACATCAGGATGAGTGATTGAGGTAGAAACCTGGGCTGAATGTTAGAGAATAGGAGGAGTTTGGGTTTGGTATCATAGATGTTGAGTTGAAAGAGGAAAACACTGCATGCACGTACCAGAAAACTGACTCCTGATCATTTTAATGCTAACTCATGTCAATCAATAGAGTGCAAGCCTTACATATCAAACTTCATAGGAGCATCCACAGTGCTGGGACATTTGTATTCATGAATATGACCCATAGAGCCTCAAGAGGAGTAAGAGGAGTAGACGAGCCCTTACACACATTTCTACACAACTTTGATAAAAAGGCAAAGAAAACACTCCGCATTTAAATGTGTAATTCCTCTGAGCAGCCATGTTTACACGCTCTAACACCCGTTTTATCCCCATATTTTGGGAGCGTGCCCTGCTACACCATTAGCGGAGGCGACATGTTTACTTCTAGATTCTATAAACACAGTCATAAATTTTATATCATTAAAAAAAAAACAGCTAACGATAACATAAATATCTTTACGTTTTCTCTGCTGGTATCTCGGGGAGTTATCTAAAATATTTTCATCTCGTACTCTTAACACTCCTTAATTTGTTTTGGCATCTTTCTGGCATGTGGCTGTATCAAATGTTGTTCCAACTGCTCTGAGATACTATCGACTTACAGCCAACCAAAGCAAAATGTGACACAGAACACTGAGTAATCGCTCTTTGATTTTGATAAAGGAACCGCAGGAGTCTTTCCTTAAAAACAGCCACACACTGAATCCATAATGAAAATCCTGGAATGACGTTCATTAAAAATTTCATTAAACATCACATTCATCTTCTTGTCTTCAGTGATAATTAGATGACATACATAACATTGTAATTGTAAGGACTACATGTTTTTTAGTGTTGTACAAACGTTGCTGTACCGTAGTGTTAAAACATGTCTATGAGAGAGGAATAGGGAAGCTGATTTCCTGTGTTACACTGGGAGCAACAACAGTGTTTGTGGGTAAACAGACAGGGAGAGAGTGACAACAGCAAAGCAACAAACACCATCACAACCATCATTTCCTCTGCAGGAGGAAGTGAAACTGGAGCGAGTGTTGACTGGAGATGAGGGAATGAGATATTATACCATCAGCATGTTTCTCTATTTCTGTACCTCTTTCTGTTTGACTTCAATATGTCACTTTTTCTCTCACTCATACTCTTTCTCTATTGATCCTTGAGACCTTTTAAGTCTTGCAACAATTGGTTATGTTGAGATTCAGCTGCATTTGTTGGCCCACTTAAGGCAGGTTTTGTCAGTCCTGTTATGACTGATTAGGTGTAGAAATGTGGATTTCTGAGGAACTAGCTCCTCAATTTAAAATAATCTAACATCCAAATCTTTGTTGGCATACCTCACAACAATCTCCTGTCTGTGTGTTTTTGTACAGGGCGATCCGCTCCCTACGTCGCTGGTCGACCTGGTGAGGAACTCTCCCATCTCCTCTGTGGATGACCTGAAGCTGTTGCTGCAGCAGGAGACTAATGCAATAGGTACTAATGACCACCACACACACAGACACACAGACACACAGACACACAGACACACACACACACACACACACACACACAGACATGCACACATCTAATAACGCAGACACGGAGGAGGTAAGCGTGTGGGTGTGTCTACAGAGGCCTGAAGACATAGGAATGCAGTGAAAGAGAGACAGAGAGAGTATCAGTGTTCATGCCAAGCACCATGTTAAGACAATATTTACTCGACAGCAGCAAAACTGATGAACCAGCTTGATGAGAGAGAGAGCGAGAGAGCGAGAGAGAGAGAGAGGGAGAGAGAGAGAGAGACAGAGACCAAGAGTCGCTGTGACCTTGCTTAGTGTTTGTTGGACACAGAGAGAGAGAGAGAGCAACAGAGAGAGAAACTTACAGCACAAGGTCACTGCATTGTTCTCCTGCGCTGGATTCCTGCAGGTTTTGAAATATGAATCTGTGTGTTTGTGTGACAGAAACAGACCACCCCCCCCCCCCCCCCCATCCCCTCACCCACCCCCCCCTCCTCTATGCCTCCACAGTCCAAACAAACTCGTACACACACAGTCACAGACACAAGCACGCAACGCAGCTCGGCGGGTGAAATATTAATTAAATCTTATCCTTCGGAAAAACCAAGTCACACACATACATATATTAATAGACAATCCTTTGATCATTCCATAATGCATAAATAAAAACAGTGACATAACAAGCAACCACAGAGAGGAACCAAGAGAGGGAAGGATGCTCTGAAACGGGGCGCGAGGAAGTGACTCAAAGTGCGTGTTTTTATCTGGAATTAAAACTTTTCTCTTTCACTGAAGCCTGTGAAGTGTTTCAGCAGAATTTGTTGCTTTACGTCAATTTTGGGGTTTCAGTTCAGTTTGATGTTTCTTCCATTTGACGTCCCTGCAGCCATGGGGGGTTTTTTTGGGTGGGAGGGGATGCATAGTGACTTTATCACCATGCAAACAAAACAATGCCCATCTAAACTTTGAGCACCATGTGGAAAAAAAAGAAAGCATTAATATATCACTATTATATCAGCATCAGCATGCAGTAACGCTGATTCTGATTGGCCTTCTGGCTTTAACAGAATTAAATGGGTCACATGTTTGCTCATGAAGGGGGAAGAAAGAAATCAGTCTTACAAAACATTTACACGCAGATAATTGCACAGATAAATTTAGAAAGCTGCTTCTTAGAAAAATAAGAAACTGTTCTCTTTCTGTACCAGGCTGTTAATTATGGTTAACAGGCAACCAAACAACACACACACACACACACACACACACACACACACACACACACACGGACAGTGACCAAAAGCAATCTACACCCGGGATATAATTAGGACTAAGGGGCTACAGTGTGACGACATATGTGAGAGTGCAAACACACACAGTAACACATCTACACATGAGCTATATTTAACGATTCATATCGCTTCTCAACAGTATTCTTGACGGCGGGGAGACAAATTGAAGGCAGAAAATAGCCTAATTGTTTTAGGGGAGGGGAAAAAAATGGTTTCCTTTGTGCTCCGAACAATGAGCTTGGCTAAAAACTGCCCTTACAGCCTCACATGTTTTACAGATTTCTGTCATCGCTTGGAACGGGCTGGCACTATGTTGCCTTGTTTTAATATGAAAAGGTGGAAAATTTCAAGTGGACTTATCTTAACTCAATGTTTGTGTTTTTGTCTCCTTCTCTCCCTTTATATCTCACCTCCTTCCTCCCTCTTTTTCTTACAGAAGAGGAAGAAGACGAGCATGATATTCTCACAAACCACACCCACGGCCGATACACTAGAAGTCTTGGTAGGTTTCCACATCTATTTGTGTCTCTTCCTCTCTGCATTTTGTGTCTTTTTCTATCACCTGTTTCTTCCATCTGCATCTCTCATCACATTTTATGCTATTCTTACTAATAAAAAAAAATCCCCCTCTTATTCTCGTTCTTTCTCTCTCACTTCCTCCCACCAGTGGATGCACCGCAAGCTCAGCAGGCGGCGTGTAAAGTTAGGACGGAGGTGATGGAGGTGACGAGGTCCATGCTGGACCGCCGCAACGCCAACTTCCTGCTGTGGCCGCTATGCGTGGAGGTGCAGCGATGTTCGGGCTGCTGCAACAGCAGGCTGCTGCAGTGCGTCCCCACTGTCACCTCCAGCAGATACCTACAGGTACACAGTGCATACAGTTACCATAACAAAAATGATGTCATGGTTTAGAAATAACTGTGGGGTATTTCCGCTCTGTGATGATGACTAAAATTAAATTAGCAACCGACTATATGAAATATAAATGCTGGTAAACTTCCCCTTTGGCAACTCATCTAGAGTCATTCATCATACTTATTTTTAGATGCTTCCTGTTTATTTGCACCATTATTCACTAGAATTATCTCATAATGACACAGTATGACCATATTGGTAAATGTGTAGCGTGAGCCAACTTAGTTTAGCATAAAGAAGAAAAAAACCACTAAGCTGGCTCTGTCCAAAGCTTTAAAATGGAATTTGTTGAAAAAGTCAGGCACATGGAGCCTTGTAAAAAAAAAAATCATGTTAATCAGTGAGCTTGCCTTTAGGGGTGCTGGAAGGCAAAGTTTATTAACTTTGGGTTGGCTTTAGGTCCTTTATGATTCAGAGCAGATTATAATTAAAAAACTATCAAGATGAGTAATTTAGTTTTTGGTTCTTATCATATGTGAAAAGTTGTTTCTGATACAAACTGACACACAGTTTATTGCTGTACATTGTGGTGTGAACTTAAATATTGATTGGTGTGTACTGTCCATGCCAAATTAATCTTAAATAAATCAAATAAACATTAGTGTCATTATGTAATATCTATTTATCCATCGCTGTATATTGAATCCAGCTAAATATTCATATAAAGAATTCAATATTTCATACATTTTGACTGTCAGGTCAGAGAAACACAAAGACTCTGAGTCTCCAAAAGGCTTTAGGTTGTAGTTTCATTTCATTGCATCAAGTGATGAATTGCAGGATGGTGCAGGTCGACATGCAGAACCTGAATCTATGCATGATATTACTTTTAACATTGAACTTTGAACAGGTATGCTGACATATCTATTTTTAGGAAATGACACAGCTTGGGAAGTCTTGGCAAGAACCATCAAATTTAGTAGGAATGATTAGCTTGCCTGGATATATCTCTGGTAGCTTTGCTATGTGTTGCATAACATGCCTCACTGCACATGAGCAGCTACTGTATGCTCAGATTAGTCAAACAGAACAGTGTTTAACATCTTCCTGGTTTGTATCTTCCTCTTTTCCAGGTGGTTAAGATCCAGTACATAAACAGGAAAGTCCACTACGACAAAGCCATCATCTCAGTGGAAGACCACGTCAGCTGCAGGTGTCAAGCTCCCTCATCGTCTTCATCGTCCTCCTCGTCTTCTTCATCCTCTTCCTCCTCCAGTGTTCCCATCTCTCACTCCTCCGCTCAGAGCAACCCCAACCCCCCTCCTCCTCCACCTCCACCACAGCAGCCTCCCCCGTCCTCCCACCTCCCACGGACCGCCCACCCTGCTCCACCCAAGACTCACACCTCCAAGGCTGACCTCCATCGCCACGACGACCTGAAGCACAACCAGCAGCACTACCGCACCGAGGAGCGCGAGCCGGTGGCGAGGCAGTGGCAGCAGGGGAGCTACACCCAGCTGGTGCACTGGACTCAACCTAGGGTGCACCAAGCTCAAACCCATGTGCAGGCGGGGGTGCACCAGCCAATTACTGGGGTGATCAGGCCGGTCAGCAGCTGGCCATCTGAAGCGAGGGGGGAGCACAGTATCATGGCAGGTGCTCAGCCAGTTGGGCAAGGGAGCGGATATGAAGGGAGCAGGGAGGAGGGCAGCGTGGGCGTAGCAAACAGCGGCAGTGGCGTGCATCATCCCGATCATGCACAGAGGCAGCAGCAGTTGGTACAGCATCAGCAGAAACATCATCACCAACAACAGCAGACGCCATTTCAGCCGTATAACCGCGGAGGATCAGAGGATTATCACCTCAATACTCCCCAATCAGACAGCGCCTCCGCACTTGTTAACCCAACCCAGTCGCCCAAATCAGAACAATACGCCACCTCTCCCGAACCCGCCAAACAGAAAGACTCAGTGACCAGCCAAAAAAATACAGAGGTCACGAATCAAAAACAGACGAAGACTGAAACAGCTAGTCATAAAGAAGGGAACGAGAGGGAGGAAAGCGGGTCGGCCAATAGCGGGGACTCGGCCGGGGCGGATCTGGCCAATCAGGGACAGAAAAAAGACTCTAAAGTGACCAGTGGGGACGGTCATTTAACAGAAGAGGAGAGGAGGCTGAAACTTCTGGAGATGGTACAGAGGGAACCAGACCCACAGACTCATCTTCATCCACATCATCCTCACCAAAGACCAAAGCCAACCACATTTAAAACAGGTACTAGTCATGTGTGTGTGTGACAGTGTGTGTGTGTGTGAATGAAAGTTAGTTGGCTAGGTCTGTGATCATTTCTCATTGCAAATATACCTTTAAATGTAATGACTGGGCCTTGAAGCTCTTAAAGGGGCACTCCACTGATTCAGCATTGCTCTAAATTTTGTTGTTGCTGTTTTGGAGTCTAATAAGGCACAGACTTTTAAAAAAAGACTACTCAAAATGAAGCAGCAGAGGCTAAAATATCACAACTTGTAGTCACTAATATGGGTCTAGCTCAAAAGAACACTATACCCTACATTTCTCATAACCCACAACTGAATAGCATCTTTTGTTCGACCCTGCCTAAGTAGTAAACACCCACATCATAAGTTTGTAATAAATACTTTTTGTTAACATTTGAGGTCTGAGATAACCTTGATGACATCACTACGGCATTTTCTCAGGCTTAAGAAAGCTTCTCTTCAGAGCCACAGAACAAAAAGATATTATATGAATGTTTTCACAGTTTAAGTAGCACCACTCATGACAAGTAATGTGATCTATATGTGTAAAAGTGGGGAAGTGGTATTTCAGAATAAGAGAACTATATATATGCACTACTGTCACTTCAAGCCATGCAGGTTACGGGTTAGGGTTAGGGTCAATGCAGGATTGAGGACTTGTATTACCTCTGCTGCTAATATCAAATCTAATGCAGGACAGATATAAGGATCTATGTCCAGTGTCTATGTGTTGGGTGGGCATGCATTGTAATTCCAGTTTCTAGAGAATCAGTGTGAGAGTTTCTCAGGCAGGAAGCAGCTCACTACACATGTATGACTAAACAACATGCCCACATGTGTCCTGCTATTCTTCCCCGGACCCCCCTCAGAGAACTGGACTTCCCATTGCTTCATGTTTGACTGAAACCCGCAGGCTTTGTTACACAGGCTTCAAGGTTATCAGGTGCCCTTCGGAGTGTAGTCAGAGCCACTACGAGAGCTCCACGCCCTGTTTTATTCTCCAGCAGTGCTATATTCAGTACTGGACAGCATGATGAAATTGTTGTTCAGGTTATTCATTTGTTTTATTGTTTTCTCTCTGTGTTTGTTGTGTGTTTATGGTCTTTATATGATTTATATCAAGTTCTCATACCTAATTAGGTAGTTCTCACTGTATTCCAAAAACAATCCATACCAGGTCCAGCATTTGTTGATGATTTGCACCAGCCATTTGTTGTTTAGACAACTAAAAGTACTTTGGGTTGCTGCTATCAGATGGGACACAAGCCCCAGTCTCCGGTGTTAAAGTGAAATGCTTTGTTTGGCCCTCCGTCCACCCTGACATCCTTTGTAAGACTTTCCATAGAAGTATAATAACGTCAGAGTACTTTCAGCTTTTCTGTTGAACATTAACCTGGTTCAAGCTGTTTAAACAATTGATCCATGCTGTCATTTGTTAATATTGTACAGATCTGATTGGATTTTTAATAAACGTTTAGAAGTAATGTGAGAAAGTATGACTCACACTCACAACACTGGGAGCCAAGCCGGTGATATATTAATCACTGATAGGCATTTATCAGAGCAAACATGGTTCTCATTTGGTGTTTATATTTGTATTCACTGTGTCCCTTTTTCTCTCCCTCCCTCTCTCTCTCCCAGTCGTCTCTACTGCGGCTCCCGTGTCACTGTCAGCCCGTCAGGCTCCGTTCCGACCGGCCTCGCCTCGCCGCAGGAGGAAACACCGCAAACGCATCAGCAAAGCAGCCATGAGAGCCATGATCATGTAGAGCTGCAGGTGAGAGGAGGGAGAGATGATACATTTGGGTTTGGTAACTTGAGGCAGTAGGGGGGCATACATAGATAGAGGGAGGGAGTTTACTTTCATCTGAAGGATGATGATTAAAATAAGTCCTGCTGAGGCATCTTTGATCCTTTGAATCTCTACCAGCTGCAGGGACACTGGTATGTAGCTGAGTCTCAAACCTTCTAGAGGTCAGGATATTATTTTTAATTTTTATTACCAGTGAAATGAAACTAAGAAAAATATCACCAAGCCCTGAATGATGTTACTGCTGTCTAAAGTATTTACCTGGGCAATGAAACAACAAGCTTTTATCTTGCTGTCAAACTTCAGTAGTTATCAACCACATACATTTTTTTTCTGTTTCTTACAAAGTGGCTATCCTCAATTTGCATGAAAGTATGAAGTATGAAGATAGTATATAGTAGTTGTCAAGAAGTTTGAATGTGATATTTGTAATAAGACATTATAGGTATTACACTAAGAGAAGGAAAATAATGAAAGCACTGGGAGTGGAGAATGAGGAAAGATGTAACAGGCTATAGTCAATGTGGACAAAAATGAAAAATAACATACAAATCTCTCTTTCTCTGACAGGAAGCTGTAAAGCTAACCAAAAGCTTGAGGCCAAACAAACTGCTCCAAAGGGGTATGGAGATACTCGAATGATGGGATTTTTCACTGTGGAAAGACGGACTCTCTGGACGGAAGCTGGGAAAAAAAATCCCGACACACCTGGTGGACACTGCTGCTGTTTTCAACAGACAGTTGCACAGAAAATCACCACTTCTGCTCCACTCATGAGGACCGGATGTTGTTTGGCTGTCGCAGAGTGTCCAACTTCATGGATATAATATGAGTGTAATATAAACTCCTTGGACTGGAGGATATTTGCCACACTAAACACTGGAATTCATAAGTATGAACCACAAGTCCCATTACTGTGGATCGATGGACATCAAGCAGATGCCCAAGGCTAGACTGGTGGTCTCTTTGACAGCCATTGATTGGCTGCTTGAACCTTTTTGACTTCCACCTCAGCGACGGATTGGTGACTTGGACTTGAAAGTCATTATTTGGGGCTGAATACGGAGCTCAAGTTGACTTGAGAGTGAAACTGGAGATATGGAGAACTAGATTTCTACATTGGGACGATTACTGGAAACTGAAGAGTGCAGCTCAGACCTTAATGCCAAACATTACTGTTATTCTGCAAATCTGTATCTAACACTGGAGTAGCCATTCACTGATCATACTACATTGAGTTTAGAAATGTGCTCTACTGTGTACTGTAGCTTAACGTACTGGAAAATATTGATAACTTACACATTGTTCTACTGCCAGATCAAATGGAATAACAACCAAATGCCTGCCTAGATAACATGCTATGAATATCCACATTAAAACAAGTCTTAAAGACCTGGCTTTTAGAGATCGCTGTGAGCCAGTTATAGCCAACACTGTATGTATAAATGCTTTTAGAGAATGATTTCTGGGGGAAAAAAGAAAAAAACTTTATTTCTTAACTTATTTAAAAGGACGATATGAAGTCCTCCAGTTCTCAAGTGTAATTATTGTTGCAGATTATAATTATTGGTTGTACACTGTTAATGAATGTTATTTTTAATATAAAATAAAAATGTTCAACAAATACAAATCGTTTACAGTCATCTGCTTGTGCTTCAGTCTCTAATAGATTCTGTATGTGTGTTTGAGTGTGCATGTACACATATATATCATATATCATGTAGTTTTATGTTAATGGCTACATGCATATCCGTGCATGTGCATATACAGTGCGTGTGCATGTGTGTTTAGCTGTATAAATGCACTCATACAGTAGACTCATCTGCTAATCTTTGCCCTATGACTGCATGTCCTGCAGCTCTGTCACGCAAGGCAAGGCAGGGGTCAGCAGAAATGTCTGGTTGCTATAGCAACTAGTCGACGGACACGTCAACAGAGAAGTATCGTATGGTGAAAGAGAGACGGGGGAGAGGGGGGGTGTGAGTCCAGGAATGGACAGAAGATAAACGACAGTGAAGGAGAGAGAGAAAGAGGGTGAAGGCCCAGTTAGAGGTGGAGTAAGCTGAAACATCACGGGCAAGTGCGAAGGAGAAAAAAAGATAGAAGTGACCCAAAAAAAAAAAAAAAAGTAAAAGCATTGTGATGACATGTTTCCATGAATTGGATTATAATGAGATAAACTATAAAAGTAGAGAGAGTGGGACATAGAGTCACAAAGATAATTTAAGAAGAAGAGAGGCAGTTTAAATGTCATTCTGTTGTGTAACGGGGTTTCCCCTACAAAGCTAAAACCGTCAGCAGATTATCTTCTTTGAGAGTGATGACTCAGCGTGTACTTTACCAGGCCTTGAGGTACATAAACACAAACAAACACACACACACTGCATACATATGGTAAATCTGCACACTGTTGCTGCCTAAAAATCCAACAAACAGATTTTGGTGAAATTCATATTTTTCAATTTAAAGGAATGGTTAGACTTGTAAAAAAAAAAAAATCACAGCTTTACTTAGCAATCAAATACTGTGAATGTACTGCATCTTTTGTTTTTAAGTCAGTGCAATGTTACTCGGTCTTTCATAAAATTAGAAACACAAGAACAAATTGATGCAAAATTGTTAAAAACTGAACATCTAAACAAAGGGGCCTTCTCAGAGGCCATTGGATACGGAAGTGGCCATCACACTCACAAGTCATGCCAGAGGGTGCAGTTTTTAGACACAGTGAAATAGATGGCATGAGAAAAAAAAAAACTTAATGGTGAGATCCAGCTCACAAGCTTTGTCTGTATAAAAGTTACAGCTAAGGAGAAGGAAAAGGAAGAAATAACAGGAAGAAGATGATTTATGTCCGATACCACTTTTGCAAACAATGAGGCAGATTTGTTTCTTGAATGAAACAAGGCAACAGGAAGTAAACATTTGTGTTTGTGAGCACCAGATGAGGAGTATGGATGAAGAGGTGCATGCTTGTTATCTTTCAAAATGAGTGACCACATTGATCAAGAGTCTTCTCACATCGACCCATAATGTTAAAAAAGCAGCTCATCAGGTTGAAAAAACAATGATTTGATTCATGATACAAACATGGACAATAAAACATGAATGAATGAAACACAACTGTGCAAACAACTGTTTTCACTACTACTGACTGTTGGCCTGTGTATTCTACAATAAGCCACATATCCATGTCCTCGGTAGTTATCGACTAGCTGCTCCGTCTTTCTCCAGTCCTGAGATGCTCTTTTGTGAACTAAAAAAAAAAAAAAAATTCTCACCAGTTTTGCTGACCACACTCTTTAAGACTGCCTGCGCACATATGTCAAAAAGACGCTGTCATCAAAAAAACATAAAGGTCATTTTTCTTGGTTCCCCTAAAATTTACATCACATTTGTTCTCATTTCAAATCAACTGTCCCTCATCCACCACGTATAGTGCGTCTTTTGTTTTGCTCTCTTTCTCTTCTTTGTCCGTCTCCTTTCATTTGTTCTTCTCTTCTCCCCTTTTTCCCTCCTGTAAGTCATGACCCTGTGGTTTGGTCCGGCAGCCAATAGGCGTCTAGGTGTGAGGTTGTGTGGTGTAATGAACCAATGAGGGTGAGCCAAAGTTCAGCCAGGTCACCGAGGCCAGACGGAGCCTTTGCTACCAATGCACTCTGTGTAAGTGTGTGTGTGTGTGTGTGTGTGCGCGCATGTGGCTGCCTGCCATACCTGCGGTGTCCCTCTGGCGAGTGTGTGTGACTGTGTTCGTGTGTTGTGAAACAAATGGAGAGTGTGTCTCCTGGCACGGTGTCCCCATGCTAGCAGCTTAATGAGCTGGAAGCTGGCATCCAATCACGGTCACCGGCAACCTCCGAGGTCACACCATGGCGTCGTGTGTAAACAGTGCGGTCGGCCCGCCTACATTTGACGCACAGCTGACAAGATGTGCGCACACACAGACTGAGGGGAGAAGAAGAGGTCAAGGTGGTTAAAGGCACCATTTTAGCAGAAAAACACACCGAGATGCTTACATGCATATATGCAGACAACGTATACTCACACCCACGCACACGGGCACACCTGCCTGACTCATTGCCCCGGGGGGGTTTATGTTTATGTGTGTGGGATCCCTTTCACCTGAGGGGAGACGCGACATGACTCCCCTGAGAATGACTCACTTTGAGCTGACTACAGCTGACAGTGCTCTTTCAACACTATCATAGTCTCTCACACAGTTTGTGTCTCCTCTCATTCACATTTATCTCACATATCTCTTTAAAATAAGCATAATTATCAAGTTCAGCAGCAGTTTGAACAGCAGGGTAAAACAAAAAAAGACCATACATGATGCAGTTAAAACAAAGAGTAGATAAAAGGGAAAGACTTTAATAAAACCAGGTTAACTTTCTGATGAAGGAACATCTTGAGAAATATTAGTAAAGATGACACACTGGATTTTTACATCAAAAAATTAATTACATATTTTAAATGAGTCATTAATCATTAATCATTAAAACACCTCCATACAGTCTAAATAGACTTATAGGCTATGTAAATGATTATACATCCAGTTCTTTACATCATATACAGTAAAACAGCTTAATCACTCAAATACAGGCTGCTATATGTTCATTTAATGCAGGATTGAAACTAACAATGTACATTTTCTAACCTGTTGTCCACATCTTGTTTATCTGCTTGTAAAATAACAGTCTGATTTGCCACTGATCAAATCTACCATCTGTCAATAAGGATGCAACAGGAAGCATCTCGTAGATTTCACCATGTTTTGGTGACTAAAACTTAAATTTAGTTGAATTTAGTAATGTGAATAAAGTGAAGCTACGTTCACAATTGACAACAATGGCATCCGTGGAATGCCATGCTTGCAGTTTTTGTATAAAAAAAAAACCCAAAACAGGATGTCCCAGAGCCTCGGATAACTGACAGTAAAGGCTCAGTCAGCCCTGGACTTGACTTTGGTCTGGACTCTGTGAGGATCTCAGGTGATGTGTTGTCTCATTAGGATGATTTAAAAATCTCTCCAATGTAGCTAAGAACCTCAAAGATGGCTGAAATAACCAAATAATGTGATACCTGACATTTAGAAAGCTCAAAGCTCCAAAAATCCTGCAGTTTCCAAAAAGCAACATTTCACTGAATTAGCATTTCATCACATCTAATCTCTTCTACATTCCCATGACAGTAACTCAGGTAACTCATAACTGTCAGCAGCAGAGTCATCATTTTTTTTTTCTTTCTAGGTGAGTGTCAAAAATTGCTGCAACCCACCGTCTGACATAAATCTGTGAGAGTGAGATCAGATCTGCAGTTTGTTTCTTTCCTCTGACTCGGAACCACTCTGGAAATGTTTGATATGTTGTAGTGTGAACTCATTCGTTTAGTTAATTACAACCAAAGAACATCTTGTGGCGAAAAGATACGTGGACTCCCATTCCGATAATTTTGTAGGTCAGAGTTTCTGTAAACCCATCAGAGATTTTGGCTGAGTCTGCCTCTTATTGTGACAGACTGTGTCAATATTATCTGTCTGTCCCAATGGGGAAGTGAATCTCCTTCACTCCGTTTGTTTCACTCTCTAGAGGAAACCCATCTGACCACCCCACCCCAGACGACACACACACACACACACACACACACACACACGCAGTCTCCCTCTACCACAATAGTGTTGTCATGTGGTGAGGGTGTGTTTGTATGGACTTGGTTGGTAGTTTGGTCTCCCTGTTGTTTGCAGAGGGGGAGTTGTGGCTCCATGTGCAGCCCTGTCTAACCCCTTACGTTTTGTCTTCTGTCCACCCTCTGTCTCGGGACACACACACGCACACATGTGGATATTATTCCCAACACATTTGGATGTTTGAAGCTTAAACACTAAGACATTTTGGGGCGCTTTCACACCACTAGTTTGATTATTTGGTCCGAACCAGGCAGTAAAATTGTTACTATGTAGCATACAGGCTGCGGTGTGGTCCACGTTCACACCTGCAAACGAATCAAGATTGGTTCGATTGACGTTCCCTCATCTTCCGGTAAGTCAACATTTGGTGCGGAGTCAAGCGGACCGAGACCACCTCTTTTTGGAGGTCTTGGACCGAGGGCGCTTTCACACCACTAGTTTGATTATTTGGTCCGCACCAGGCAGTAAAATTGTTACTATGTAGCGTACAGACTGCGGTGTGGTCCACGTTCACACGAATCAAGATTGGTCCGATTGACGTTCTTCCGGTAGAAGCACCAGAGGTCGGCATTTGGTGCGGAGTCAAGCCGACCGAGACCACCTCTTTTTAGAGGTTTCGGTCCGCTTGATTTAGTGCACGCCCGAGTGCAATTGATGCTTTTACACCAACGAAAAAGAAACGGACTAAGAGCTTGAGGTCCGAATGGACTGTTTAGTGCGCAACAACTGCGCCCCGAGACCTCCAAAAAGAGGTGGTCTTGGCCCACTTGACTCCGCACCAAATGCCAACCTACCAGAAGATGAGGGAACGTCAATTGGACCAATTTTGATTTGTTTGCAGGTGTGAACGCGGACCACACCGCAGTCTGTATGCTAGTAACATTTTTACTTCCTGGTTTCGGACGAAATAATCAAACTCGTGGTGTGAAAGCGTCCTAAAGCGGACTGAGACCACCTCTTTTTGGAGGTCTCGGTCCACTTGATTTACTGCGCACCCGAGAGCGATTGATGCTTTCACACCAACGAAAACGAACCGAACTCAGAGCTTTTGGTCCGAATGGACTGTTTAGTGCGCACCAACTGCTGTTGGTGTGAAAGCGCCCGTAGAAAACAACCCTGGCTTTGCTGTGGACACGAGCTAACCGGTAGCTGTTATATGTTCTTCCTTTCAAATCTGGATACACACACCCTGATGTTTTCCCTTACTTTCAAACTTAACATCGCAACTACGTGCATAACCCCAACCGTTACCTTAAACATAAACCAGAGCTGTTTTTATGTCGAGTTGCAAGTCTTCTCAAAGGGAATCACAAGCTCTAAGTCTTAAAGTGGAAGTGAAGTCAGAAGTGTTTGTCAGCAAATTGTCTTCCCAAGAAAAATGACACGTACAGTTGATTATGCAACAGCCCTCCAAAGAACATATTTACGTTCAAGTGACTTAAGTCCTGTAGCGTTCATGGTAATTATGATGCCAGCTAAAGCAAAAGGAGGAAATCAGGTGACATTATTGTGGAGTGGAAGAAGAGAGGTGGATGGATGGGGCAACCAAACATTGATGAAACATCTTGGCACTGAAAGATGAGAACCCAAAAGCATGACAAAGAGACAAGGCAAGTTGCAAGGGAAGTTCAGTTTACTTAACGAATTCAGGCAAAGTTAAATTCGACAAGGGGCAGGCAGGTGTCCAAAGACCGAATACAGGCAGGCAAGGTCAGAACAGAACAAGAAACGCTGGAGAGGTTGCCAGGTAACACACAACACAAACCTTAAGTCAACCATCATCATCTCTTAACATTAATCACATTGTCATTGCAACCAAGATGACGTAATCTATCTCATTCTGGAGGACTTTTAAAATGATGTCAGCTGGTAACAGTTTTATACATTGCTGACACCAAGTCCTTACAATCCAAATCCCCTAAAAACGTATTATTCAAGAAGGGAATGCCGCTACCTTATTCTTTTATTATTTTTATTATTTTATTACCAAGGTTCCAAGTTCAGAAGTTTATCAAAGTCATGTCTCGGGAATAAAGTCAAAGTCTCCAGTCTAACCATAACACTAGCCTAACAACCAAGTCTGAACATCCCTGTGAAGAAGTGAGTCCCACCCAAAATTCTTTCCAAAAAAGTCCAAACTTAGATTATCAGAAACTCCCACCGACTGTACAAATACACACACACACACACACACACACACACACACACACACACACACACACACACACACACACACACTCATGCTCCATATTTGTCATCATTTTACTTCAAGACAATAGCTTAGTGCTCGGTCTTCCCGCACATCGTCCAGCACAGTTTCCTGTTATTATCTTACAGGGAGCTGAAGTCATAATTACCAGACTGTATGTGTGTGTGTGAGAGAGAAAATCGATAGAAGGCGGATAGATCGAGATCATTGTCTTTTACATCTATAACTGTCACTGTCAGAAACCATTTTCTGTACCACACACAGAGGTTTGACTTTCTTCATATATTTCTGTTGGGTTTCATCATGTGATCTTACTGTAAAGGAAGTCCAGAGTTTGTTTTCACTTTCTTGGTGTCCACTAATTTTCAACAAATCCCAGAGGAGCAGTGATGCAACGTCTCAGAAAATGATGTGTCCTTTGATAAATCATTTGTGCAACACAATAAATAGTTACACATACAACATGCTGGATGTGTCACTAAAGTTAAAATCTCAGAAACTGACAAACTGAAAATATATTGATTTATGTCATTTGAAATTGTTCACTTCATGGCTTGTTCACAAATCTGTCTCTGTTCTCTATATCCAGATCATATGAAGCTCAAAAAAACGACTTTTACTATCCATAACAATAAGTTATATCAAGATTAATGTTATCTTTCAAAAACTCTTATTTTCATTTATTTGTTTTGTCAAATCGTTCAACAGATAAGCATTTTATTTATTTATTTATGTATTATCCATTTATTTTTGGTTCACTTATTTTTTATTGATTTTAATATTAATACACAGAAACAAGGTATACAATTTTTCCTTCATAAACATCTAGACACCAAAAAAAAAAACATACCAATGACTAAGAATAAATTAGAAGAAAAAAAAAGAAAAAAATTAATAATGATAATAATAATAATAATAATAAAAATAAGTAAATAAATAAATAAAATTAATTTAAAATAATAGTAATAATAATAATAATAATAAGAAAATGAGTAAATTAATTAATTAATTAATTAAGAATTTTTTTTTGGTTCTAATCCATATTATAATGACAATACTCTTGGCCTGAACCAGACATTTTTGGACTCCATTGTGGTGAACATCCATGTTAAATCATGAGTTCTGAAGATCTAAACCTGCTGAATAAATATCAAAATGTCCTCTTTAAAGTTTTTAGACCTTGAAGTCTTGTTCTCCTCTTTTTATTCATAAAGACAAGGTCACTCCACTCATCAAAACATTACATAACAGCACCGCAAGTGGTCAAATACTGAATATTTATCATACCCTTAAAGCAACTATAATCATATTTTTCAGAATAACCATATTATATGAGAGGTGTTGCTCGTACTAATGAACCTACAGAGACTTATTAGTGACTCTGCAGTTTCTCTCAGCTTTACAGGCCTTTATAGTTAGTTTTGCCTCATTATTTGAGCTGTCTTGCTGCACTGTTTTACCCCACTCTCACCACTCTCACCACTCTCACCACTCCCATAGTGTCGTTTTCAGCCACCATGCTAGTTTCAGTGAAAATGAAAAGAGAAATAGCACTAACTGGGAAATATAGTGGAGCATTTAACAGTTAAAGAGCCAGATACGTCCCTTGGGTGGTGGTCGAAACTAAAAAAACAGAACTAGTAGAGAGTTAAAATTGGGCTTCATCAGGTGGACAGAAACATGACACCAAATGATTATAACTCTTAGATACGTAAATAAGCAACTGTTGCTAACAACTTCAATTTATCAACCTAAAAGATGATACAGTAGGTTATGTTTGAAACAGAACATGTGTAAACTGGATTAAATTATGTTTAATTGTCCGAATTAATTCCTAAAACATCTCACTCCTGCTCACCTTTGCATAACCCTGTAAACTGTTTTTGTCCCTTTTCATCTTGCAGTTTAATGGCTTCAACTATACACTGTGTCGTAATTAACATATATATTTTATGTCCATGGGGAAATTAACTTCCTCCTGCCATCCTGCGGGGAGCTCAAATCACCTTGGTCTGCGCAGGGTGCTGACCATGCCTTCATGCTTAGTATAAGAATACTTGAAGAGAGTTTATTTGCTCTGGGATCCTAAGTCAGTTGTTCATTAACCCTAATTTTCAAGCCTTGGAAAAATAGCCAGAGTGGCTCTGGACCCAGAAGATCCCAAGATATAGCAAGAAGTATTTTAAGATGAGTTTATTTGTCCCAGGGCCCTTGGTTACGGTAACCAGGCATTAGCTCATTTTCAGATATCCAGTTTACAGAAGTGAAACGAGAAGTGCATGCTCGCCTATTCCCTGTCCTTGTCCTGTTGTTCATGAAAAAGTGCTAATATCCAATTCTGTTTCCCTCCCATATTCCCGCTCTTAATCACGCTCTTCTCATCACGCTGCTTGGCTCTCGTCCTTCACATGAAAACAGGAGGGAAGCAACGAGGAAAGAGGAACTGTTCTTTTCTTTCTAAACATAATTATATTTGTCTCTGGTTTCTTGGGGGATGTTGTGTTATGTGGCAATCAGGTTGCAACATTTTGCATGTACTCACATCCTCAAACCACACACACACACACTTTTCCTGGTGGTCTGCTGTGCACAAATCTCATCATTGAAAAGTTTTTGTGACTTAACCGACAATAACCTCAGATCTGGGTTCCATCACTCATTTGACTTCTTTTCTTTCAATAGAGGTATTATCTCTACAAGTGATACGCATATGTAAGATTTCACTAATTGGCTTCCAACAGTCAATCAATCAATCAATCAATCAATCAATCTTTATTTATATGACACCAAATCACAACAAAAGTCATCTCCAGGCGCTTTACACATCGTGCAGGTCTAGACTGTACTCTTTTAACTCCGTCTATTGATACTAAAATAAAAAAGGTTTTCCAGTGGACACAGCTGAGTCGCAGGTATGTGAGATCTTCCTCTTTTGGAGCCACCTTGTGATTTAATCTAAGACAATGTTTGGTTTGTTGAAGTCCACAAAGAAATAATCTGGTGAGGAAGAACTTGACTGGCCTGCACAGAGCGTTGACCTCAACCACATCTAACCTCTTTAGGATCAACTGGACCTATGACTGAGAGTCTCATCACCAAACATCAGTGTCCAAAATCACTAATGTTCTTGTGGCTGAATGGAAGCAAATATTCTGGTACAATGTGAGATACTAGTGCAATATCATTTCACTGGTTTCATCCTATGTTACCTTATCTTATATGACTGTAATGATCAGATGTCCGCACACTTTTGGCCATGCATTGTGTATTAATCAGAGGCATTCATGTGCTATAAAATATTAATGCATATTTAATTATTTCTAGAAATGTACTCCTTTCTTTTTTAATAGGTTTCATCTAATATAGTGTAAAATGTTTTATACTCCCTGTTTTTGTAACTTGCAATGTGAATGATGTTATATTGATTGTTGACCGTGTTGCAAACTGAAGGTGAATTTCTATACTGAAGAGCCACGGACAGAAAAGTCTCTTAAAACCTTTTCCTTTATGCCTGAACCAGTTTTCCCTCAATTTTAATAATCTCTGCTGCAGTTTCACTTCTTTACCCCTGTCCTCATCTCTTCTTCTCCATCATTCACTCTTTGGCTTTGTTATAAGTCCTACCTAACACTCAGCACTCTCACTCTGTAATGACCCTGATCTCTCTCTCCCTCTCTCTCTCTCTCCCTCCCTCTCTCTCTCCCTCTAATCCGTTGCTGTCCTCACTGGCCCAGTGGTTATTATGCTGTGGCTCAGTTGCCCTGTCAGAGCCTTTCCTTATAGGACGTGTGTGTGCATGTGGTGTCCCATTTTCCAGTGTGAGTGTGTTTTCTCTTTAATTAAAGTGAGCTCAGTGCTGATTCAGCACGTCCAGTTGGTTAAACCATCAACTAATCGAGTCACACTCTATTAAACAGACACATTTATACACACACACACACACACACACACACACACACACACACACACAAAGAGCAATAGATGGAGATTGGATATGACATGCTGCATACGACCTGCGTGTATGTGTATATTAACAGTATACAGTATACAGGTTAATGGGGATAAGTATGATTGTGTGTGTACGTGTATGCATGTGCCAGCATATCATCAGTGTGAGGTCACCGCAGCAGTAGAAACTGGAAACTCTGATAAGTGGAGGTGTGCCGCAGCCTTGGAGGCTTTAACTTATGTAAGGAGCCAGGTGTACTTGTTTATACACACACCCAATGCACAAACTCACGCACACAAACACACAGAAACATGAATGAGATTAACACACACACACACTTGTCATATTTGGCGAATGATTGTTGCCCTAGAAACAAATGTCTTGATAAAGAAAGTGAATGGAAAGTAGGAAATAACTTGAGGCCTTAATCTGTCGAAAGGCAAACAAACCAGATTTACTGTGTTTACCTGATAAATATCATTATGTGCAGGGAACGGGTCAGTAATGGGACAACTAAAACTAAAACATACTAAAACAGCCAATGTGCATGAGACAAATATCAAACTTTGCACAGTATTTTTTCTCTTTCCTCTAACGGTTATGTCCCCTTATTCATATTTTGTAATAAGTATATAAACAGTTAATAAAACCTATAAACCTATAGCTGATTTTAACCTGTAAGTGGAAGCTGCTGTATAAATAGATAACAAATGACAATATTGTAAAATACTGTTGTAATACTATAAAATATAATATGTCTCCATGCAATTGATTTTGAATGTTAACAAATACAGTAATGAATAAACACTTAAACATGTATGTGTGTATTAAATGTTTATATACTGATAATGAATGCATGAATAACTACGGAGACTTAAATTAAGAGTTATGAAGGAAACTATCATCAGGGCTAAAATACTGGAATGTGTTTAATTGGTGAAGTGCCCCTTTAATACCCCTTTAATTACTCTATACAGGAGTCCAGAGTTGCTTATGCAGCAGAAAGGACATGAATCCTCAGCAGCTTCCCAACATGTTGAGCTGTGCTTGTTGGAAAGTTTGTCCAAGACAGGGGGCAAGGATTTTGGCCCCTGCACCACTGATGTTTCCTCTCAAGGAAATAACTTTTGAAATCTATTTTAGCCTCAATCTACATCAGTAAAATGCTAATAAGACGGTCTTTGACAGTGTGCTTTAGTCGCGGGCTGGGACTAGCGTTCTGAGCCCCTTCAGCTGATCAGTGAGGCGACGAGATAACGTTAAACCTCTGACAGGACAGACTGATTTGTTCTTCTAAGTGCTGCAGAGTCTTGACATGTCTCATCTCCAGCACAACATAAATTGTGATGCTCAAAGTGGATATTTTCTCTATCTCTTCGCTGTCAGATTTAATCTTTCAAGTAGACTATTTCTGCAGAGGAACAAACACCTCGCTTCAAACAGATCCTCAACTATTTAACCCCTCACCACTGGACTTATCAGTTCTTCTCCCTTTCACTTGTTATCTCTGTCTCTCTCCATCACTGACAGCTGAAGAACACAAGGACAAGCTTTCCACAATGTCACAACTCAACATCCTCCTCCTTCAGTACCACTACCCCAACCCATCCATCCTTCCACCCCCACCGTCTGTTTCTCTGGATGTCGACAATGGCATTTTCTGTGAGCAAGTGACTAAGACTCAAAGAATGTGAGTCTGTGTGTGACTTTGTATGTGTCCCCCTCCGTACTGTCACAGGCTGTCAGGGGCCGGAGAGACAGAGAGAGATGTGACTGACAAAATGACAGCAGGACTTTATTTCAGCCTGCCATTGTGGCCAAGCTGGGGTCATGAACCTGGTGTGACTGTCAAAAAAAATAAAGAGATGCAAGAACAAGGGAGAGAAAGTGAAACATAGGGCTGGTTTAAATGTTTAAGTGGTATGCAGGAGGAAGGGTAGCATAAAGGACAATTCATTCATAAAATCCTATTTTATGGTTCTGATTAAATTTAGTTTTGTATCCAAGTTAAATAAACCAGTTAAGCAACATTTGTATTAGATTGTTAAACTTGTTTCCAGGTAACTTGTCTTGATTTGTCTTAAACAGATATTCTAAGATAATCTATTTGTCTTCCAGCTATAGAACAAGTGGATTTCATGGTTGTCACGATCATTAATATAATTTAGGCCACTTGAGGCAGTGAAACAAGAAACAGCTGATGTAGTGTCAACTTCTAATGCAACAAGTTGTTTAATGTTCCTCTACGTTCATCAGCTAGTCGCTAGAGCTGAATTTAGGGTTGAAACAAAACATTGAGCTAAAATAAGTCTGAAGTGGTAATCTCAAAGGTCTTCATTTCATTGTCTTTTGACTTTAAGTGGTAATTATATAGAGTTGTGTTTTTGGACCTCACTCGACCTCGAGATCCAGTCAGTATCGCTGCTATGTGATGTCTCACTAGCACAAGTAAACTGAAGAGCAGGTCTATTGCATAAAGCCTACCTTTATGCAATATGGTTTATGGTTCTATGTGGTTCTTTATGGTTCTATGTGATTCTTTAGGGTTCTATGTGGTTCTTTAGGGTTCTATGTGGTTCTTTATGGTTCTACTGTATGTGGTTCTTTAGGGTTCTACTGTATGTGGTTCTTTAGGGTTCTATCTGGTTCTTTATGGTTCTATGTGGTTCTTTAGGGTTCTATATGGTTCTTTAGGGTTCTATGTGGTTCTTTATGGTCCTACTGTATGTGGTTCTTTAGGGTTCTATATGGTTCTTTAGGGTTCTATGTGGTTCTTTAGGGTTCTATGTGGTTCTTTATGGTTCTACTGTATGTGGTTCTTTAGGGTTCTATATGGTTCTTTAGGGTTCTATGTGGTTCATTATGGTTCTACTGTGTGTGGTTCTTTAGGGTTCTATATGGTTCTTTATGGTTCTACTGTATGTGGTTCTTTAGGGTTCTATATGGTTCTATGAGGTTCTCAGTATGTCAGATGTAGTTAGATGTGAGGAATGTTATTTGGTATGTTGAAGGAAGAGTCTGACTGCTCTGTAGTACAGTGTGTAGTACTACAGTGTGTAGTACTGCAGTGTGTACTACTGCAGTGTGTAGTACTACAGTGTGTAGTACTGCATTGTGTAGTACTGCATTGTGTAGTACTACAGTGTGTACTACTTCACCGCTGTGTGATAATACTACAAATGCAAGAGTTTTCATCAGCAGACCGTAGGCTCAGTCACCATTGTGTTACCTCATTCAGTAATTTCTTATTCATTTCCACTTTTCCAGATCTGTTTTATGAAGCATGAACCATTCAAACTTTATTATTAATATATGAAATATTGATTATGATACATTGTAAAGGGAGGAAAATGTGGAAGTGTTCATATCCTAAAAATTAAAAATAGAAAATACAGCAATTTTAAGAAACTCTATCATGAACTTCGTCAAGTATTTTTTTTAACTAGTCTTAAGGTCAGTTAAAAGACCAGTGTTTATGAAGTAGTGGCATCTAAAAACACTGATTCCAAACTAAATACCTCTCACCTTCTCCTCCCCTACAGGCATGCAGGAGAACCAACAGGGGCCACGAAAAACGCAAAAACCACCAAAGGCCCTTTCTAGAGGCAGCGTTTGGTTTGTCCATTCTGGGAAACGTATACTGTATAAACATGGCGGTGCAACATGGCGGCCTCCGTGGAAGAGGACCTGCTCCTTATGTAGTTATGAGGGCTCATTCTAAGGTATTGAACACATGATTCTTATTTTTTAGGTGATTATACACTAATTTAAACATACTTGTGAATATTTTATTACATTTCTGCTATACGTCCATTCCACCAGATGCTACTAGATTCTACACACTGGACCTTTAAGTGATTTTTACGGTGACCTAATTTTTTGTTTTACAGTTTCAAGAAGTTATTTTTGCTTCCCAAAAAGGGCGGATTGTTATTCGATACAAATTCCCCTAA